>NW_026689843.1:0-30000 GCF_943734765.1 Anopheles ziemanni | reverse complement strand
TTTATGAAAAATCGACTAAGTCCGAGATGCCTTCAAGTAGGGATGCTGTATTAAGATGGGAGATGAAGAAGATCAAGATTCATCTCCATGCAGCATCCCATTCATCTCGCAGCATCCTAACATATGAATTTCTTAGAATTTATGAAAAATTGACTAAGTCCGAGATTCCTTTAAGTAGGGATGCTGTATTAAGATGGGAGATGAAGAAGATCAAGATTCATCTCCATGCAGCATCCCATTCATCTCGCAGCATCCTAACATATGTTTTTCTTGGAATTTATGAAAAATCGACTAAGTCCGAGATGCCTTTAAGTAGGGATGCTGTATTAAGATGGGAGAAGAAAAAGATCAAGATTCATCTCCATGCAGCATCCCATTCATCTCGCAGCATCCTAACATATGTTTTTTTTTTAGAATTTATGAAAAATCAACTAAGTTCGAGATGCCTTTAAGTAGGGATGCTGTATTAAGATGGGAGGTGAAAAAGATCAAGATTCATCTCCATGCAGCATCGCATTCATCTCGCAGCATCCTAACATATGTTTTTCTTAGAATTTATGAAAAATCGACTAAGTCCGAGATGCCTTTAAGTAGGGATGCTGTATTAAGATGGGAGATGAAGAAGATCAAGATTCATCTCCATGCAGCATTCCCTTCATCTCGCAGCATACTAACATATGTTTTTCTTAGAATTTATGAAAAATAGACTAAGTCCGAGATGCCCTTAAGTAGGGATGCTGTATTGAGATGGGAGATGTAGGAGATCAAGATTCATCTCCATGCAGCATTCCATTCATCTCCCAGCATCCTAACATATGAATTTCTTAGAATTTATGAAAAATCGACTAAGTCCGAGATGCCTTTAAGTAGGGATGCTGTATTAAGATGGGAGATGAAGAAGATCAAGATTCATCTCCATGCAGCATCTCATTCATCTCCCAGCATCCTAACTTATGTTTTTCTTAGAATTTATGAAAAATCGACTAGGTCCGAGATGCCTTTAAGTAGGGATGCTGTATTAAGATGGGAGATGAAGAAGATCAAGATTCATCTCCATGCAGCATCCCATTCATCTCGCAGCATCCTAACATATGAATTTCTATGAATTTATGAAAAATCGACTAAGTCCGAGATGCCTTTAAGTAGGGATGCTGTATTGAGATGGGAGATGTAGGAGATCAAGATTCATCTCCATGCAGCATCCCATTCATCTCCCAGCATCCTAACATATGAATTTCTTAGAATTTATGAAAAATCGACTAAGTCCGAGATGCCTTTAAGTAGGGATGCTGTATTAAGATGGGAGATGTAGAAGATCAAGATTCATCTTCATGCAGCATCCCGGACATCATCTCGCAGCATCCTAACATATGTTTTTCTTAGAAATTATGAAAAATCGACTAAGTCCGAGATGCCTTTAAGTAGGGATGCTGTATTAAGATGGGAGATGAAGAAGATCAAGATTCATCTCCATGCAGCATCCCATTCATCTCGCAACATCCTAACATATGTTTTTCTTAGAAATTATGAAAAATCGACTAAGTCCGAGATGCCTTTAAGTAGGGATGCTGTATTAATATGAGAGATGAAGAAGATCAAGATTCATCTCCATGCAGCATCCCATTCATCTCGCAGCATCCTAACATATGAATTTCTTAGAATTTATGAAAAATCGACTAAGTCCGAGATGCATTTAAGTAGGGATGCTGTATTAAGATGGGAGATGAAGTAGATCAAGATTCATCTTCATGCAGCATCCCATTCATCTCGCAGCATCCTAACATATGAATTTCTATGAATTTATGAAAAATCGACTAAGTCTGAGATGCCTTTAAGTAGGGATGCTGTATTGAGATGGGAGATGAAGAAGATCAAGATTCATCTCCATGCAGCATCCCATTCATCTCCCAGCATCCTAACATATGTATTTCTTAGAATTTATGAAAAATCGACTAAGTCCGAGATGGCTTTAAGTAGGGATGCTGTATTAAGATGGGAGATGTAGGAGATCAAGATGCATCTCCATGCAGCATCCCATTCATCTCGCAGCATCCTAACATATGAATTTCTATGAATTTATGAAAAATCGACTAAGTCCGAGATGCCTTTAAGTAGGGATGCTGTATTAAGATGGGAGATGAAGAAGATCAAGATTCATCTCCATGCAGCATCCCATTCATCTCGCAGCATCCTAACATATGAATTTCTATGAATTTATGAAAAATCGACTAAGTCCGAGATGGCTTTAAATAGGGATGCTGTATTGAGATGAGAGATGTAGGAGATCAAGATTCATCTCCATGCAGCATCCCATTCATCTCCCAGCATCCTAACATATGAATTTCTTAGAATTTATGAAAAATCGACTAAGTCCGAGATGCCTTTAAGTAGGGATATTGTATTAAGATGGGAGATGAAGAAGATCAAGATTCATCTCCATGCAGCATCCCATTCATCTCCCAGCATCCTAACATATGAATTTCTATGAATTTATGAAAAATCGACTAAGTCCGAGATGCCTTTAAGTAGGGATGCTGTATTGAGATGGGAGATGTAGGAGATCAAGATTCATCTCCATGCAGCATCCCATTCATCTCCCAGCATCCTAACATATGTTTTTCTTAGAATTTATGAAAAATCGACTAAGTCCGACATGCCTTTAAGTAGGGATGCTGTATTAAGATGGGAGATGAACAAGATCAAGATTCATCTCCATGCAGCATCCCATTCTCCTCGCAGCATCCTAACATACGAATTTCTTAGAATTTATGAAAAATCGACTAAGTCCGAGATGCCTTTAAGTAGGGATGCTGTATTACGATGGGAGATGAACAAGATCAAGATTCATCTCCATGCAGCATCCCATTCATCTCCCAGCATATAAACATATGAATTTCTTAGAATTTATGAAAAATCGACTAAGTCCGAGATGCCTTTAAGTAGGGATGCTGTATTGAGATGGGAGATGTAGGACATCAAGATTCATCTCCATGCAGCATACCATTCATCTCGCAGCATTATAACATATGAATTTCTATAAATTTATGAAAAATCGACTAAGTCCGAGATGCCTTTAAGTAGGGATGCTGTATTAAGATGGGAGATGTAGGAGATCAAGATTCATCTCCATGCAGCATCCCATTCATCTCGCAGCATCCTAACATATTTTTTTCTAAGAATTTATGAAAAATCGACAAAGTCCGAGATGCCCTTAAGCAGGGATGCTGTGGTAAGATGGGAGATGAAGAAGATCAAGATTCATCTCCATGCAGCATCCCATTCATCTCGCAGCATCCTAACATATGTTTTTCTTAGAATTTATGAAAAATCGACTAAGTCCGAGATGCCTTTAAGTAGGGATGCTGTATTAAGATGGGAGATGAAGAAGATCAAGATTCATCTCCATGCAGCATCCCATTCATCTCCCAGCATCCTTACATATGAATTTCTTAGAATTTATGAAAAATCGACTAAGTCCGAGATGTCTTTAAGTAGGGATGCTGTATTGAGATGGGAGATGTAGGAGATCAAGATTCATCTCGATGCAGCATCCCATTCATCTTGCAGCATCCTAACATATGAATTTCTTAGAATTTATGAAAAATCGACTAAGTCCGAGATGCCCTTAAGCAGGGATGCTGTGGTAAGATGGGAGATGAAGAAGATCAAGATTCATCTCCATGCAGCATCCCATTCATCTCGCAGCATCCTAACATATGAATTTCTTAGAATTTATGAAAAATCGACTAAGTCCGAGATGCCTTTAAGTAGGGATGCTGTATTAAGATGGGAGAAGAAGTAGATCAAGATTCATCTCCATGCAGCATCCCATTCATCTCGCAGCATCCTAACATATGAATTTCTTAGAATTTATGAAAAATCGACTAAGTCCGAGATGCCTTTAATAAGGGATGCTGTATTGAGATGGGAGATGTAGGAGATCAAGATTCATCTCCATGCAGCATCCCATTCATCTCGCAGCATCCTAACATATTTTTTTCTAAGAATTTATGAAAAATCGACTTAGTCCGAGATGCCCTTAAGCAGGGATGCTGTATTAAGATGGGAGATGAAGAAGATCAAGATTCATCTCCATGCAGCATCCCATTCATCTCGCAGCATCCTAACATATGTTTTTCTTAGAATTTATGAAAAATCGACTAAGTCCGAGATGCCTTTAAGTAGGGATGCTGTATTAAGATGGGAGATGAAGAAGATCAAGATTCATCTCCATGCAGCATCCCATTCATCTCGCAGCATCCTAACATATGAATTTCTTAGAATTTATGAAAAATCGACTAAGTCAGAGATGCCTTTAAGTAGAGATGCTGTATTGAGATGGGAGATGTAGGAGATCAAGATTCATCTCCATGCAGCATCCCATTCATCTCGCAGCATCCTAACATATGAATTTCTTAGAATTTATGAAAAATCGACTAAGTCCGAGATGCCTTTAAGTAGGGATGCTGTATTGAGATGGGAGATGTAGGAGATCAAGAAACATCTCCATGCAACATCCCATTCATCTCGCAGCATCCTAACATATGTTTTTCTTAGAATTTATGAAAAATCGACTAAGTCCGAGATGCCTTTAAGTAGGGATGCTGTATTAAGATGGGAGATGAAGAAGATCAAGATTCATCTCCATGCAGCATCCCATTCATCTCGCAGCATCCTAACATATGAATTTCTATGAGTTTATGAAAAATCGACTAAGTCCGAGATGCCTTTAAGTAGGGATGCTGTATTGAGATGGGAGATGGAGTAGATCAAGATTCATCTCCATGCAGCATCCCATTCATCTCGCAGCATCCTAACATATGAATTTCTATGAATTTATGAAAAATCGACTAAGTCCGAGATGGCTTTAAGTAGGGATGCTGTATTAAGATGGGAGATGTAGGAGATCAAGATGCATCTCCATGCAGCATCCCATTCATCTCGCAGCATCCTTACAAATGTTTCTCTTAGAATTTATGAAAAATCGACTAAGTCCGAGATGCCTTTAAGTAGGGATGCTGTATTGAGATGGGAGATGAAGTAGATCAAGATTCATCTCCATGCAGCATCCCATTCATCTCGCAGCATCCTAACATATGTTTTTCTTAGAATTTATGAAAAATCGACTAAGTCCGAGATGCCTTTAAGTAGGGATGCTGTATTAAGATGGGAGATGAAGAAGATCAAGATTCATCTCCATGCAGCATCCCATTCATCTCGCAGCATCCTAACATATGAATTTCTTAGAATTTATGAAAAATCGACTAAGTCAGAGATGCCTTTAAGTAGAGATGCTGTATTGAGATGGGAGATGTAGGAGATCAAGATTCATCTCCATGCAGCATCCCATTCATCTCGCAGCATCCTAACATATGAATTTCTTAGAATTTATGAAAAATCGACTAAGTCCGAGATGCCTTTAAGTAGGGATGCTGTATTGAGATGGGAGATGTAGGAGATCAAGAAACATCTCCATGCAACATCCCATTCATCTCGCAGCATCCTAACATATGTTTTTCTTAGAATTTATGAAAAATCGACTAAGTCCGAGATGCCTTTAAGTAGGGATGCTGTATTAAGATGGGAGATGAAGAAGATCAAGAAACATCTCCATGCAACATCCCATTCATCTCGCAGCATCCTAACATATGTTTTTCTTAGAATTTATGAAAAATCGACTAAGTCCGAGATGCATTTAAGTAGGGATGCTGTATTAAGATGGGAGATGAAGTAGATCAAGATTCATCTCCATGCAGCATCCCATTCATCTCGCAGCATCCTAACATATGAATTTCTATGAATTTATGAAAAATCGACTAAGTCCGAGATGCATTTAAGTAGGGATGCTGTATTAAGATGGGAGATGAAGTAGATCAAGATTCATCTCCATGCAGCATCCCATTCATCTCGCAGCATCCTTACAAATGTTTCTCTTAGAATTTATGAAAAATCGACTAAGTCCGAGATGCCTTTAAGTAGGGATGCTGTATTGAGATGGGAGATGAAGAAGATCAAGATTCATCTCCATGCAGCATCCCATTCATCTCGGAGCATCCTAACATATGTTTTTCTTAGAATTTATGAAAAATCGACTAAGTCCGAGATGCATTTAAGTAGGGATGCTGTATTAAGATGGGAGATGAAGAAGATCAAGATTCATCTCCATGCAGCATCCCATTCATCTCGCAGCATCCTAACATATGAATTTCTTAGAATTTATGAAAAATCGACTAAGTCCGAGATGGCTTTAAGTAGGGATGCTGTATTAAGATGGGAGATGTAGGAGATCAAAATGCATCTCCATGCAGCATCCCATTCATCTCCCAGCATCCTAACATATGAATTTCTTAGAATTTATTAAAAATCGACTAAGTCCGAGATGCCTTTAAGTAGGGATGCTGTATTAAGATGGGAGATGAAGAAGATCAAGATTCATCTCCATGCAGCATCCCATTCATCTCGCAGCATCCTAACATATGAATTTCTATGAATTTATGAAAAATCGACTAAGTCCGAGATGGCTTTAAGTAGGGATGCTGTATTAAGATGGGAGATGTAGGAGATCAAGATGCATCTCCATGCAGCATCCCATTCATCTCCCAGCATCCTAACATATGAATTTCTTAGAATTTATGAAAAATCGACTAAGTCCGAGATGCCTTTAAGTAGGGATGCTGTATTAAGATGGGAGATGTAGGAGATCAAGATTCATCTCCATGCAGCATCCCATTTACCACGCAGCATCCTAACATATGTTTTTCTTAGAATTTATGAAAAATCGACTAAGTCCGAGATGCCTTTAAGTAGGGATGCTGTATTAAGATGGGAGAAGATGAAGATCAAGATTCATCTCCATGCAGCATTCCATTCATCTCGCAGCATCCTAACATATGTTTTTCTTAGAATTTATGTAAAACCGACTAAGTCCGAGATGCCTCTAAGTAAGGATGCTGTTTTAAGATGGGAGATGAAGAAGATCAAGATTCATCTGCATGCAGCATCCCATTCATCTCCCAGCATCCTAACATATGAATTTCTTAGAATTTATTAAAAATCGACTAAGTCCGAGATGCCTCTAAGTAAGGATGCTGTTTTAAGATGGGAGATGAAGAACATCAAGATTCATCTCCATGCAGCATCCCATTCATCTCACAGCATCCTAACATATGTTTTTCTTAGAATTTATGAAAAATCGACTAAGTCCGAGATGCCTTTAAGTAGGGATGCTGTATTAAGATGGGAGATGTAGAAGATCAAGATTCATCTCCATGCAGCATCCCATTCATCTCCCAGCATCCTTACATATGAATTTCTTAGAATTTATGAAAAATCGACTTAGTCCGAGATGCCTTTAAGTAGGGATGCTATATTAAGATGGGAGATGAAGAAGATCAAGATTCATCTCCATGCAGCATCTCATTCATCTCGCAGCATCCTTACATATGAATTTCTTAGAATTTATGAAAAATCGACTAGGTCCGTGTCGCCTTTAAGTAGGGATGCTGTATTGAGATGGGAGATGTAGGAGATCAAGATTCATCTCCATGCAGCATCCCATTCATCTCGCAGCATCCTAACATATGAATTTCTTAGAATTTATGAAAAATCGACTAAGTCCGAGATGCCTTTAAGTAGGGATGCTGTATTAAGATGGGAGATGTAGAAGATCAAGATTCATCTCCATGCAGCATCCCATTCATCTCGCAGCATCCTAACATATCTTTTTCTAAGAATTTATGAAAAATCGACTAAGTCCGAGATGCCTTTAAGTAGGGATGCTGTATTGAGATGGGAGATGTAGGAGATCAAGATTCATCTCCATGCAGCATCCCATTCATCTCCCAGCATCCTAACATATGAATTTCTTAGAATTTATGAAAAATCGACTAAGTCCGAGATGCCTTTAAGTAGGGATGCTGTATTAAGATGGGAGATGTAGGAGATCAAGATTCATCTCCATGCAGCATCCCATTTACCACGCAGCATCCTAACATATGTTTTTCTTAGAATTTATGAAAAATCGACTAAGTCCGAGATGCCTTTAAGTAGGGATGCTGTATTAAGATGGGAGAAGATGAAGATCAAGATTCATCTCCATGCAGCATTCCATTCATCTCGCAGCATCCTAACATATGTTTTTCTTAGAATTTATGTAAAACCGACTAAGTCCGAGATGCCTCTAAGTAAGGATGCTGTTTTAAGATGGGAGATGAAGAAGATCAAGATTCATCTGCATGCAGCATCCCATTCATCTCCCAGCATCCTAACATATGAATTTCTTAGAATTTATTAAAAATCGACTAAGTCCGAGATGCCTCTAAGTAAGGATGCTGTTTTAAGATGGGAGATGAAGAACATCAAGATTCATCTCCATGCAGCATCCCATTCATCTCACAGCATCCTAACATATGTTTTTCTTAGAATTTATGAAAAATCGACTAAGTCCGAGATGCCTTTAAGTAGGGATGCTGTATTAAGACGGGAGATGAAGAAGATCAAGATTCATCTCCATGCAGCATCCCATGCATCTCCCAGCATCCTAACATGTGAATTTCTTAGAATTTATGAAAAATCGACAAAGTCCGAGATGCCTCTAAGTAGGGATGCTGTATTAAGATGGGAGATGAAGAAGATCAAGATTCATCTCCATGCAGCATCCCATTCATCTCCCCAGCATCCTAACATGTGAATTTCTTAGAATTTAAGAAAAATCGACTAAGTCCGAGATGCCTCTAAGTAGGGATGCTGTATTAAGATGGGAGATGAAGAAGATCAAGATTCAGCTCCATGCAGCATCCCATTCATCTCCCAGCATCCTAACATATAAATTTCTTAGAATTTATGAAAAATCGACTAAGTCCAAAATGCCTCTAAGTAGAGATGCTGTATTAAGATGGGAGATGAAGAAGTTCAAGATTCATCTCCATGCAGCATCCCATTCATCTCCCAGCATCCTAACATATGAATTTCTTAGAATTCATGAAAAATCGACTAAGTCCGAGATGCCTGTAAGTAGGGATGCTGTATTGAGATGGGAGATGAAGAAGATCAAGATTCATCTCCATGCAGCATCCCATTAATCTCGCAGCATCCTTACATATGTTTTTCTTAGAATTTATGAAAAATCGACTAAGTCCGAGATGCCTTTAAGTAGGGATGCTGTATTGAGATGGGAGATGAAGAAGATCAAGATTCATCTCCATGCAGCATCCCATTCATCTCGCAGCATCATAACATATGTTTTTCTTAGAATTTATGAAAAATCGACTAAGTCCGAGATGCCTTCAAGTAGGGATGCTGTATTAAGATGGGAGATGAAGAAGATCAAGATTCATCTCCATGCAGCATCCCATTCATCTCGCAGCATCCTAACATATGTTTTTCTTAGAATTTATGAAAAATCGACTAAGTCCGAGATGCATTTAAGTAGGGATGCTGTATTAAGATGGGAGATGAAGTAGATCAAGATTCATCTCCATGCAGCATCCCATTCATCTCGCAGCATCCTAACATATGAATTTCTATGAATTTATGAAAAATCGACTAAGTCCGAGATGCCTTCAAGTAGGGATGCTGTATTAAGATGGGAGATGAAGAAGATAAAGATTCATCTCCATGCAGCATCCCATTCATCTCCCAGCATCCTAACATATGAATTTCTATGAATTTATGAAAAATCGACTAAGTCCGAGATGCCTTTAAGTAGGGATGCTGTATTAAGATGGGAGATGAAGAAGATCAAGATTCATCTCCATGCAGCATCCCATTCATCTCCCAGCATCCTAACATATGTATTTCTTAGAATTTATGAAAAATCGACTAAGTCCGAGATGGCTTTAAGTAGGCATGCTGTATTAAGATGGGAGATGAAGAAGATCAAGATTCATCTCCATGCAGCATCCCATTCATCTTGCAGCATCCTAACATATGAATTTCTATGAATTTATGAAAAATCGACTAAGTCCGAGATGGCTTTAAGTAGGGATGCTGTATTGAGATGAGAGATGTAGGAGATCAAGATTCATCTCCATGCAGCATCTCATTCATCTCCCAGCATCCTAACATATGAATTTCTTAGAATTTATGAAAAATCGACTAAGTCCGAGATGCATTTAAGTAGGGATGCTGTATTAAGATGGGAGATGGAGTAGATCAAGATTCATCTCCATGCAGCATCCCATTCATCTCCCAGCATCCTAACATATGAATTTCTTAGAATTTATGAAAAATCGACTAAGTCCGAGATGCCTTTAAGTAGGGATGCTGTATTGAGATGGGAGATGTAGGAGATCAAGATTCATCTCCATGCAGCATCCCATTCATCTCCCAGCATCCTAACATATGAATTTCTATGAATTTATGAAAAATCGACTAAGTCCGAGATGGCTTTAAGTAGGGATGCTGTATTAAGATGGGAGATGTAGGAGATCAAAATGCATCTCCATGCAGCATCCCATTCATCTCCCAGCATCCTAACATATGAATTTCTTAGAATTTATGAAAAATCGACTAAGTCCGAGATGCCTTTAAGTAGGGATGCTGTATTAAGATGGGAGATGAAGAAGATCAAGATTCATCTCCATGCAGCATCCCATTCATCTCCCAGCATCCTAACATATGAATTTCTTAGAATTTATGAAAAATCGACTAAGTCCGAGATGCCTTTAAGTAGGTATGCTGTATTAAGATGGGAGATGAAGAAGATCAAGATTCATCTCCATGCAGCATCCCATTCATCTCCCAGCATCCAAACATATGAATTTCTAAGAATTTATGAAAAATCGACTAAGTCCGAGATGCCTTTAAGTAGGGATGCTGTATTAAGACGGGAGATGAAGAAGATCAAGATTCATCTCCATGCAGCATCCCATTCATCTCTTAGCATCCAAACATATGTTTTTCTTAGAATTTATGAAAAATCGACTTAGTCCGAGATGCCTTTAAGTAGGGATGCTGTATTAAGATGGGAGATGAAGAAGATCAAGATTCATCTCCATGCAGCATCCCATTCATCTCGCAGCATCCTAACATATGTTTTTCTTAGAATTTATGAAAAATCGACTAAGTCCGAGATGCATTTAAGTAGGGATGCTGTATTAAGATGGGAGATGAAGTAGATCAAGATTCATCTCCATGCAGCATCCCATTCATCTCGCAGCATCCTAACATATGAATTTCTATGAATTTATGAAAAATCGACTAAGTCCGAGATGCCTTTAAGTAGGGATGCTGTATTGAGACGGGAGATGTAGGAGATCAATATTCATCTGCATGCAGCATCCCATTCATCTCGCAGCATCCTAACATATGAATTTCTATGAATTTATGAAAAATCGACTAAGTCCGAGATGCCTTGAAGTAGGGATGCTGTATTGAGATGGGAGATGTAGGAGATCAAGATTCATCTCCATGCAGCATCCCATTCATCTCCCAGCATCCTAACATATGAATTTCTATGAATTTATGAAAAATCGACTAAGTCCGAGATGCCTTTAAGTAGGGATGCTGTATTAAGATGGGAGATGAAGAAGATCAAGATTCATCTCCATGCAGCATCCCATTCATCTCGCAGCATCCTAACATATGAATTTCTTAGAATTTATGAAAAATCGACTAAGTCCGAGATGCCTTGAAGTAGGGATGCTGTATTGAGATGGGAGATGTAGGAGATCAAGATTCATCTCCATGCAGCATCCCATTCATCTCCCAGCATCCTAACATATGAATTTCTATGAATTTATGAAAAATCGACTAAGTCCGAGATGCCTTTAAGTAGGGATGCTGTATTAAGATGGGAGATGAAGAAGATCAAGATTTATCTCCATGCAGCATCCCATTCATCTCGCAGCATCCTAACATATGTTTTTCTTGGAATTTATGAAAAATCGACTAAGTCCGAGATGCCTTTAAGTAGGGATGCTGTATTAAGATGGGAGAAGAAAAAGATCAAGATTCATCTCCATGCAGCATCCCATTCATCTCGCAGCATCCTAACATATGTTTTTTTTTAGAATTTATGAAAAATCAACTAAGTTCGAGATGCCTTTAAGTAGGGATGCTGTATTAAGATGGGAGGTGAAAAAGATCAAGATTCATCTCCATGCAGCATCGCATTCATCTCGCAGCATCCTAACATATGTTTTTCTTAGAATTTATGAAAAATCGACTAAGTCCGAGATGCCTTTAAGTAGGGATGCTGTATTGAGATGGGAGATGTAGGAGATCAAGATTCATCTCCATGCAGCATCCCATTCATCTCGCAGCATCCTAACATATGTTTTTCTTAGAATTTATGAAAAATCGACTAAGTCCGAGATGCCTTTAAGTAGGAATGCTGTATTAAGATGGGAGATGTAGGAGATCAAGATTCATCTCCATGCAGCATCCCATTCATCTCGCAGCATCCTAACATATGAATTTCTATGAATTTATGAAAAATCGACTAAGTCCGAGATGCCTTTAAGTAGGGATGCTGTATTGTGATGGGAGATGTAGGAGATCAAGATACATCTCCATGCAGCATCCCATTCATCTCCCAGCATCCTAACATATCAATTTCTTAGAATTTATGAAAAATCGACTAAGTCCGAGATGCCTTTAAGTAGAGATGCTGGATTAAGATGAGAGATGAAGAAGATCAAGATTCATCTCCATGCAGCATCCCATTCATCTCGCAGCATCCTAACATATGTTTTTCTTAGAATTTATGAAAAATCGACTAAGTCCGAGATGCCCTTAAGTAAGGATGCTGTATTGAGATGGGAGATGAAGAAGATCAAGATTCATCTCCATGCAGCATCCCATTCATCTCGCAGCATCCTAACATATGTTTTTCTTAGAATTTATGAAAAATCGACTAAGTCCGAGATGCCTTTAAGTAGGGAGGCTGTATTAGGATGGGAGATGTAGAAGATCAAGATTCATCTCCATGCAGCATCCCATTCATCTACCAGCATCCTAACATATGATTTTCTTAGAATTTATGAAAAATCGACTAAGTCCGAGATGCCTTTAAGTAGGGATGCTGTATTAAGATGGGAGATGGAGAAGATCAAGATTCATCTTCATGCAGCATCTCAATCATCTCGCAGCATCCTAACATATGTTTTTCTTAGAATTTATGAAAAATTGACTAAGTCCGAGATGCGTTTAAGTAGGGAGGCTGTATTGAGATGGGAGATGAAGAAGATCAAGATTCATCTACATGCAGCATCACATTCATCTCGAAGCATCCTAACATATGTTTTTCTTAGAATTTATGAAAAATCGACTAAGTCCGAGATGCCTTCAAGTAGGGATGCTGTATTAAGATGGGAGATGAAGAAGATCAAGATTCATCTCCATGCAGCATCCCATTCATCTCGCAGCATCCTAACATATGAATTTCTTAGAATTTATGAAAAATTGACTAAGTCCGAGATTCCTTTAAGTAGGGATGCTGTATTAAGATGGGAGATGAAGAAGATCAAGATTTATCTCCATGCAGCATCCCATTCATCTCGCAGCATCCTAACATATGTTTTTCTTGGAATTTATGAAAAATCGACTAAGTCCGAGATGCCTTTAAGTAGGGATGCTGTATTAAGATGGGAGAAGAAAAAGATCAAGATTCATCTCCATGCAGCATCCCATTCATCTCGCAGCATCCTAACATATGTTTTTTTTTAGAATTTATGAAAAATCAACTAAGTTCGAGATGCCTTTAAGTAGGGATGCTGTATTAAGATGGGAGGTGAAAAAGATCAAGATTCATCTCCATGCAGCATCGCATTCATCTCGCAGCATCCTAACATATGTTTTTCTTAGAATTTATGAAAAATCGACTAAGTCCGAGATGCCTTTAAGTAGGGATGCTGTATTAAGATGGGAGATGAAGAAGATCAAGATTCATCTCCATGCAGCATTCCCTTCATCTCGCAGCATCCTAACATATGTTTTTCTTAGAATTTATGAAAAATAGACTAAGTCCGAGATGCCCTTAAGTAGGGATGCTGTATTGAGATGGGAGATGTAGGAGATCAAGATTCATCTCCATGCAGCATTCCATTCATCTCCCAGCATCCTAACATATGAATTTCTTAGAATTTATGAAAAATCGACTAAGTCCGAGATGCCTTTAAGTAGGGATGCTGTATTAAGATGGGAGATGAAGAAGATCAAGATTCATCTCCATGCAGCATCTCATTCATCTCCCAGCATCCTAACTTATGTTTTTCTTAGAATTTATGAAAAATCGACTAGGTCCGAGATGCCTTTAAGTAGGGATGCTGTATTAAGATGGGAGATGAAGAAGATCAAGATTCATCTCCATGCAGCATCCCATTCATCTCGCAGCATCCTAACATATGAATTTCTATGAATTTATGAAAAATCGACTAAGTCCGAGATGCCTTTAAGTAGGGATGCTGTATTGAGATGGGAGATGTAGGAGATCAAGATTCATCTCCATGCAGCATCCCATTCATCTCCCAGCATCCTAACATATGAATTTCTTAGAATTTATGAAAAATCGACTAAGTCCGAGATGCCTTTAAGTAGGGATGCTGTATTAAGATGGGAGATGTAGAAGATCAAGATTCATCTTCATGCAGCATCCCGGACATCATCTCGCAGCATCCTAACATATGTTTTTCTTAGAAATTATGAAAAATCGACTAAGTCCGAGATGCCTTTAAGTAGGGATGCTGTATTAAGATGGGAGATGAAGAAGATCAAGATTCATCTCCATGCAGCATCCCATTCATCTCGCAACATCCTAACATATGTTTTTCTTAGAAATTATGAAAAATCGACTAAGTCCGAGATGCCTTTAAGTAGGGATGCTGTATTAATATGAGAGATGAAGAAGATCAAGATTCATCTCCATGCAGCATCCCATTCATCTCGCAGCATCCTAACATATGAATTTCTTAGAATTTATGAAAAATCGACTAAGTCCGAGATGCATTTAAGTAGGGATGCTGTATTAAGATGGGAGATGAAGTAGATCAAGATTCATCTCCATGCAGCATCCCATTCATCTCGCAGCATCCTAACATATGAATTTCTATGAATTTATGAAAAATCGACTAAGTATGAGATGCCTTTAAGTAGGGATGCTGTATTGAGATGGGAGATGAAGAAGATCAAGATTCATCTCCATGCAGCATCCCATTCATCTCCCAGCATCCTAACATATGTATTTCTTAGAATTTATGAAAAATCGACTAAGTCCGAGATGGCTTTAAGTAGGGATGCTGTATTAAGATGGGAGATGTAGGAGATCAAGATGCATCTCCATGCAGCATCCCATTCATCTCGCAGCATCCTAACATATGAATTTCTATGAATTTATGAAAAATCGACTAAGTCCGAGATGCCTTTAAGTAGGGATGCTGTATTAAGATGGGAGATGAAGAAGATCAAGATTCATCTCCATGCAGCATCCCATTCATCTCGCAGCATCCTAACATATGAATTTCTATGAATTTATGAAAAATCGACTAAGTCCGAGATGGCTTTAAATAGGGATGCTGCATGGAGATGAGAGATGTAGGAGATCAAGATTCATCTCCATGCAGCATCCCATTCATCTCCCAGCATCCTAACATATGAATTTCTTAGAATTTATGAAAAATCGACTAAGTCCGAGATGCCTTTAAGTAGGGATATTGTATTAAGATGGGAGATGAAGAAGATCAAGATTCATCTCCATGCAGCATCCCATTCATCTCCCAGCATCCTAACATATGAATTTCTATGAATTTATGAAAAATCGACTAAGTCCGAGATGCCTTTAAGTAGGGATGCTGTATTGAGATGGGAGATGTAGGAGATCAAGATTCATCTCCATGCAGCATCCCATTCATCTCCCAGCATCCTAACATATGTTTTTCTTAGAATTTATGAAAAATCGACTAAGTCCGACATGCCTTTAAGTAGGGATGCTGTATTAAGATGGGAGATGAACAAGATCAAGATTCATCTCCATGCAGCATCCCATTCTCCTCGCAGCATCCTAACATATGAATTTCTTAGAATTTATGAAAAATCGACTAAGTCCGAGATGCCTTTAAGTAGGGATGCTGTATTACGATGGGAGATGAACAAGATCAAGATTCATCTCCATGCAGCATCCCATTCATCTCCCAGCATATAAACATATGAATTTCTTAGAATTTATGAAAAATCGACTAAGTCCGAGATGCCTTTAAGTAGGGATGCTGTATTGAGATGGGAGATGTAGGACATCAAGATTCATCTCCATGCAGCATACCATTCATCTCGCAGCATTATAACATATGAATTTCTATAAATTTATGAAAAATCGACTAAGTCCGAGATGCCTTTAAGTAGGGATGCTGTATTAAGATGGGAGATGTAGGAGATCAAGATTCATCTCCATGCAGCATCCCATTCATCTCGCAGCATCCTAACATATTTTTTTCTAAGAATTTATGAAAAATCGACAAAGTCCGAGATGCCCTTAAGCAGGGATGCTGTGGTAAGATGGGAGATGAAGAAGATCAAGATTCATCTCCATGCAGCATCCCATTCATCTCGCAGCATCCTAACATATGTTTTTCTTAGAATTTATGAAAAATCGACTAAGTCCGAGATGCCTTTAAGTAGGGATGCTGTATTAAGATGGGAGATGAAGAAGATCAAGATTCATCTCCATGCAGCATCCCATTCATCTCCCAGCATCCTTACATATGAATTTCTTAGAATTTATGAAAAATCGACTAAGTCCGAGATGTCTTTAAGTAGGGATGCTGTATTGAGATGGGAGATGTAGGAGATCAAGATTCATCTCGATGCAGCATCCCATTCATCTTGCAGCATCCTAACATATGAATTTCTTAGAATTTATGAAAAATCGACTAAGTCCGAGATGCCCTTAAGCAGGGATGCTGTGGTAAGATGGGAGATGAAGAAGATCAAGATTCATCTCCATGCAGCATCCCATTCATCTCGCAGCATCCTAACATATGAATTTCTTAGAATTTATGAAAAATCGACTAAGTCCGAGATGCCTTTAAGTAGGGATGCTGTATTAAGATGGGAGAAGAAGTAGATCAAGATTCATCTCCATGCAGCATCCCATTCATCTCGCAGCATCCTAACATATGAATTTCTTAGAATTTATGAAAAATCGACTAAGTCCGAGATGCCTTTAATAAGGGATGCTGTATTGAGATGGGAGATGTAGGAGATCAAGATTCATCTCCATGCAGCATCCCATTCATCTCGCAGCATCCTAACATATTTTTTTCTAAGAATTTATGAAAAATCGACTTAGTCCGAGATGCCCTTAAGCAGGGATGCTGTATTAAGATGGGAGATGAAGAAGATCAAGATTCATCTCCATGCAGCATCCCATTCATCTCGCAGCATCCTAACATATGTTTTTCTTAGAATTTATGAAAAATCGACTAAGTCCGAGATGCCTTTAAGTAGGGATGCTGTATTAAGATGGGAGATGAAGAAGATCAAGATTCATCTCCATGCAGCATCCCATTCATCTCGCAGCATCCTAACATATGAATTTCTTAGAATTTATGAAAAATCGACTAAGTCAGAGATGCCTTTAAGTAGAGATGCTGTATTGAGATGGGAGATGTAGGAGATCAAGATTCATCTCCATGCAGCATCCCATTCATCTCGCAGCATCCTAACATATGAATTTCTTAGAATTTATGAAAAATCGACTAAGTCCGAGATGCCTTTAAGTAGGGATGCTGTATTGAGATGGGAGATGTAGGAGATCAAGAAACATCTCCATGCAACATCCCATTCATCTCGCAGCATCCTAACATATGTTTTTCTTAGAATTTATGAAAAATCGACTAAGTCCGAGATGCCTTTAAGTAGGGATGCTGTATTAAGATGGGAGAAGAAAAAGATCAAGATTCATCTCCATGCAGCATCCCATTCATCTCGCAGCATCCTAACATATGTTTTTTTTTAGAATTTATGAAAAATCAACTAAGTTCGAGATGCCTTTAAGTAGGGATGCTGTATTAAGATGGGAGGTGAAAAAGATCAAGATTCATCTCCATGCAGCATCGCATTCATCTCGCAGCATCCTAACATATGTTTTTCTTAGAATTTATGAAAAATCGACTAAGTCCGAGATGCCTTTAAGTAGGGATGCTGTATTGAGATGGGAGATGTAGGAGATCAAGATTCATCTCCATGCAGCATCCCATTCATCTCGCAGCATCCTAACATATGTTTTTCTTAGAATTTATGAAAAATCGACTAAGTCCGAGATGCCTTTAAGTAGGAATGCTGTATTAAGATGGGAGATGTAGGAGATCAAGATTCATCTCCATGCAGCATCCCATTCATCTCGCAGCATCCTAACATATGAATTTCTATGAATTTATGAAAAATCGACTAAGTCCGAGATGCCTTTAAGTAGGGATGCTGTATTGTGATGGGAGATGTAGGAGATCAAGATTCATCTCCATGCAGCATCCCATTCATCTCCCAGCATCCTAACATATCAATTTCTTAGAATTTATGAAAAATCGACTAAGTCCGAGATGCCTTTAAGTAGAGATGCTGGATTAAGATGAGAGATGAAGAAGATCAAGATTCATCTCCATGCAGCATCCCATTCATCTCGCAGCATCCTAACATATGTTTTTCTTAGAATTTATGAAAAATCGACTAAGTCCGAGATGCCCTTAAGTAAGGATGCTGTATTGAGATGGGAGATGAAGAAGATCAAGATTCATCTCCATGCAGCATCCCATTCATCTCGCAGCATCCTAACATATGTTTTTCTTAGAATTTATGAAAAATCGACTAAGTCCGAGATGCCTTTAAGTAGGGAGGCTGTATTAGGATGGGAGATGTAGAAGATCAAGATTCATCTCCATGCAGCATCCCATTCATCTACCAGCATCCTAACATATGATTTTCTTAGAATTTATGAAAAATCGACTAAGTCCGAGATGCCTTTAAGTAGGGATGCTGTATTAAGATGGGAGATGGAGAAGATCAAGATTCATCTTCATGCAGCATCTCAATCATCTCGCAGCATCCTAACATATGTTTTTCTTAGAATTTATGAAAAATTGACTAAGTCCGAGATGCGTTTAAGTAGGGAGGCTGTATTGAGATGGGAGATGAAGAAGATCAAGATTCATCTACATGCAGCATCACATTCATCTCGAAGCATCCTAACATATGTTTTTCTTAGAATTTATGAAAAATCGACTAAGTCCGAGATGCCTTCAAGTAGGGATGCTGTATTAAGATGGGAGATGAAGAAGATCAAGATTCATCTCCATGCAGCATCCCATTCATCTCGCAGCATCCTAACATATGAATTTCTTAGAATTTATGAAAAATTGACTAAGTCCGAGATTCCTTTAAGTAGGGATGCTGTATTAAGATGGGAGATGAAGAAGATCAAGATTCATCTCCATGCAGCATCCCATTCATCTCGCAGCATCCTAACATATGTTTTTCTTGGAATTTATGAAAAATCGACTAAGTCCGAGATGCCTTTAAGTAGGGATGCTGTATTAAGATGGGAGAAGAAAAAGATCAAGATTCATCTCCATGCAGCATCCCATTCATCTCGCAGCATCCTAACATATGTTTTTTTTTTAGAATTTATGAAAAATCAACTAAGTTCGAGATGCCTTTAAGTAGGGATGCTGTATTAAGATGGGAGGTGAAAAAGATCAAGATTCATCTCCATGCAGCATCGCATTCATCTCGCAGCATCCTAACATATGTTTTTCTTAGAATTTATGAAAAATCGACTAAGTCCGAGATGCCTTTAAGTAGGGATGCTGTATTAAGATGGGAGATGAAGAAGATCAAGATTCATCTCCATGCAGCATTCCCTTCATCTCGCAGCATCCTAACATATGTTTTTCTTAGAATTTATGAAAAATAGACTAAGTCCGAGATGCCCTTAAGTAGGGATGCTGTATTGAGATGGGAGATGTAGGAGATCAAGATTCATCTCCATGCAGCATTCCATTCATCTCCCAGCATCCTAACATATGAATTTCTTAGAATTTATGAAAAATCGACTAAGTCCGAGATGCCTTTAAGTAGGGATGCTGTATTAAGATGGGAGATGAAGAAGATCAAGATTCATCTCCATGCAGCATCTCATTCATCTCCCAGCATCCTAACTTATGTTTTTCTTAGAATTTATGAAAAATCGACTAGGTCCGAGATGCCTTTAAGTAGGGATGCTGTATTAAGATGGGAGATGAAGAAGATCAAGATTCATCTCCATGCAGCATCCCATTCATCTCGCAGCATCCTAACATATGAATTTCTATGAATTTATGAAAAATCGACTAAGTCCGAGATGCCTTTAAGTAGGGATGCTGTATTGAGATGGGAGATGTAGGAGATCAAGATTCATCTCCATGCAGCATCCCATTCATCTCCCAGCATCCTAACATATGAATTTCTTAGAATTTATGAAAAATCGACTAAGTCCGAGATGCCTTTAAGTAGGGATGCTGTATTAAGATGGGAGATGTAGAAGATCAAGATTCATCTTCATGCAGCATCCCGGACATCATCTCGCAGCATCCTAACATATGTTTTTCTTAGAAATTATGAAAAATCGACTAAGTCCGAGATGCCTTTAAGTAGGGATGCTGTATTAAGATGGGAGATGAAGAAGATCAAGATTCATCTCCATGCAGCATCCCATTCATCTCGCAACATCCTAACATATGTTTTTCTTAGAAATTATGAAAAATCGACTAAGTCCGAGATGCCTTTAAGTAGGGATGCTGTATTAATATGAGAGATGAAGAAGATCAAGATTCATCTCCATGCAGCATCCCATTCATCTCGCAGCATCCTAACATATGAATTTCTTAGAATTTATGAAAAATCGACTAAGTCCGAGATGCATTTAAGTAGGGATGCTGTATTAAGATGGGAGATGAAGTAGATCAAGATTCATCTCCATGCAGCATCCCATTCATCTCGCAGCATCCTAACATATGAATTTCTATGAATTTATGAAAAATCGACTAAGTCTGAGATGCCTTTAAGTAGGGATGCTGTATTGAGATGGGAGATGAAGAAGATCAAGATTCATCTCCATGCAGCATCCCATTCATCTCCCAGCATCCTAACATATGTATTTCTTAGAATTTATGAAAAATCGACTAAGTCCGAGATGGCTTTAAGTAGGGATGCTGTATTAAGATGGGAGATGTAGGAGATCAAGATGCATCTCCATGCAGCATCCCATTCATCTCGCAGCATCCTAACATATGAATTTCTATGAATTTATGAAAAATCGACTAAGTCCGAGATGCCTTTAAGTAGGGATGCTGTATTAAGATGGGAGATGAAGAAGATCAAGATTCATCTCCATGCAGCATCCCATTCATCTCGCAGCATCCTAACATATGAATTTCTATGAATTTATGAAAAATCGACTAAGTCCGAGATGGCTTTAAATAGGGATGCTGTATTGAGATGAGAGATGTAGGAGATCAAGATTCATCTCCATGCAGCATCCCATTCATCTCCCAGCATCCTAACATATGAATTTCTTAGAATTTATGAAAAATCGACTAAGTCCGAGATGCCTTTAAGTAGGGATATTGTATTAAGATGGGAGATGAAGAAGATCAAGATTCATCTCCATGCAGCATCCCATTCATCTCCCAGCATCCTAACATATGAATTTCTATGAATTTATGAAAAATCGACTAAGTCCGAGATGCCTTTAAGTAGGGATGCTGTATTGAGATGGGAGATGTAGGAGATCAAGATTCATCTCCATGCAGCATCCCATTCATCTCCCAGCATCCTAACATATGTTTTTCTTAGAATTTATGAAAAATCGACTAAGTCCGACATGCCTTTAAGTAGGGATGCTGTATTAAGATGGGAGATGAACAAGATCAAGATTCATCTCCATGCAGCATCCCATTCTCCTCGCAGCATCCTAACATACGAATTTCTTAGAATTTATGAAAAATCGACTAAGTCCGAGATGCCTTTAAGTAGGGATGCTGTATTACGATGGGAGATGAACAAGATCAAGATTCATCTCCATGCAGCATCCCATTCATCTCCCAGCATATAAACATATGAATTTCTTAGAATTTATGAAAAATCGACTAAGTCCGAGATGCCTTTAAGTAGGGATGCTGTATTGAGATGGGAGATGTAGGACATCAAGATTCATCTCCATGCAGCATACCATTCATCTCGCAGCATTATAACATATGAATTTCTATAAATTTATGAAAAATCGACTAAGTCCGAGATGCCTTTAAGTAGGGATGCTGTATTAAGATGGGAGATGTAGGAGATCAAGATTCATCTCCATGCAGCATCCCATTCATCTCGCAGCATCCTAACATATTTTTTTCTAAGAATTTATGAAAAATCGACAAAGTCCGAGATGCCCTTAAGCAGGGATGCTGTGGTAAGATGGGAGATGAAGAAGATCAAGATTCATCTCCATGCAGCATCCCATTCATCTCGCAGCATCCTAACATATGTTTTTCTTAGAATTTATGAAAAATCGACTAAGTCCGAGATGCCTTTAAGTAGGGATGCTGTATTAAGATGGGAGATGAAGAAGATCAAGATTCATCTCCATGCAGCATCCCATTCATCTCCCAGCATCCTTACATATGAATTTCTTAGAATTTATGAAAAATCGACTAAGTCCGAGATGTCTTTAAGTAGGGATGCTGTATTGAGATGGGAGATGTAGGAGATCAAGATTCATCTCGATGCAGCATCCCATTCATCTTGCAGCATCCTAACATATGAATTTCTTAGAATTTATGAAAAATCGACTAAGTCCGAGATGCCCTTAAGCAGGGATGCTGTGGTAAGATGGGAGATGAAGAAGATCAAGATTCATCTCCATGCAGCATCCCATTCATCTCGCAGCATCCTAACATATGAATTTCTTAGAATTTATGAAAAATCGACTAAGTCCGAGATGCCTTTAAGTAGGGATGCTGTATTAAGATGGGAGAAGAAGTAGATCAAGATTCATCTCCATGCAGCATCCCATTCATCTCGCAGCATCCTAACATATGAATTTCTTAGAATTTATGAAAAATCGACTAAGTCCGAGATGCCTTTAATAAGGGATGCTGTATTGAGATGGGAGATGTAGGAGATCAAGATTCATCTCCATGCAGCATCCCATTCATCTCGCAGCATCCTAACATATTTTTTTCTAAGAATTTATGAAAAATCGACTTAGTCCGAGATGCCCTTAAGCAGGGATGCTGTATTAAGATGGGAGATGAAGAAGATCAAGATTCATCTCCATGCAGCATCCCATTCATCTCGCAGCATCCTAACATATGTTTTTCTTAGAATTTATGAAAAATCGACTAAGTCCGAGATGCCTTTAAGTAGGGATGCTGTATTAAGATGGGAGATGAAGAAGATCAAGATTCATCTCCATGCAGCATCCCATTCATCTCGCAGCATCCTAACATATGAATTTCTTAGAATTTATGAAAAATCGACTAAGTCAGAGATGCCTTTAAGTAGAGATGCTGTATTGAGATGGGAGATGTAGGAGATCAAGATTCATCTCCATGCAGCATCCCATTCATCTCGCAGCATCCTAACATATGAATTTCTTAGAATTTATGAAAAATCGACTAAGTCCGAGATGCCTTTAAGTAGGGATGCTGTATTGAGATGGGAGATGTAGGAGATCAAGAAACATCTCCATGCAACATCCCATTCATCTCGCAGCATCCTAACATATGTTTTTCTTAGAATTTATGAAAAATCGACTAAGTCCGAGATGCCTTTAAGTAGGGATGCTGTATTAAGATGGGAGATGAAGAAGATCAAGATTCATCTCCATGCAGCATCCCATTCATCTCGCAGCATCCTAACATATGAATTTCTATGAGTTTATGAAAAATCGACTAAGTCCGAGATGCCTTTAAGTAGGGATGCTGTATTGAGATGGGAGATGGAGTAGATCAAGATTCATCTCCATGCAGCATCCCATTCATCTCGCAGCATCCTAACATATGAATTTCTATGAATTTATGAAAAATCGACTAAGTCCGAGATGGCTTTAAGTAGGGATGCTGTATTAAGATGGGAGATGTAGGAGATCAAGATGCATCTCCATGCAGCATCCCATTCATCTCGCAGCATCCTTACAAATGTTTCTCTTAGAATTTATGAAAAATCGACTAAGTCCGAGATGCCTTTAAGTAGGGATGCTGTATTGAGATGGGAGATGAAGTAGATCAAGATTCATCTCCATGCAGCATCCCATTCATCTCGCAGCATCCTAACATATGTTTTTCTTAGAATTTATGAAAAATCGACTAAGTCCGAGATGCCTTTAAGTAGGGATGCTGTATTAAGATGGGAGATGAAGAAGATCAAGATTCATCTCCATGCAGCATCCCATTCATCTCGCAGCATCCTAACATATGAATTTCTTAGAATTTATGAAAAATCGACTAAGTCAGAGATGCCTTTAAGTAGAGATGCTGTATTGAGATGGGAGATGTAGGAGATCAAGATTCATCTCCATGCAGCATCCCATTCATCTCGCAGCATCCTAACATATGAATTTCTTAGAATTTATGAAAAATCGACTAAGTCCGAGATGCCTTTAAGTAGGGATGCTGTATTGAGATGGGAGATGTAGGAGATCAAGAAACATCTCCATGCAACATCCCATTCATCTCGCAGCATCCTAACATATGTTTTTCTTAGAATTTATGAAAAATCGACTAAGTCCGAGATGCCTTTAAGTAGGGATGCTGTATTAAGATGGGAGATGAAGAAGATCAAGAAACATCTCCATGCAACATCCCATTCATCTCGCAGCATCCTAACATATGTTTTTCTTAGAATTTATGAAAAATCGACTAAGTCCGAGATGCATTTAAGTAGGGATGCTGTATTAAGATGGGAGATGAAGTAGATCAAGATTCATCTCCATGCAGCATCCCATTCATCTCGCAGCATCCTAACATATGAATTTCTATGAATTTATGAAAAATCGACTAAGTCCGAGATGCATTTAAGTAGGGATGCTGTATTAAGATGGGAGATGAAGTAGATCAAGATTCATCTCCATGCAGCATCCCATTCATCTCGCAGCATCCTTACAAATGTTTCTCTTAGAATTTATGAAAAATCGACTAAGTCCGAGATGCCTTTAAGTAGGGATGCTGTATTGAGATGGGAGATGAAGAAGATCAAGATTCATCTCCATGCAGCATCCCATTCATCTCGGAGCATCCTAACATATGTTTTTCTTAGAATTTATGAAAAATCGACTAAGTCCGAGATGCATTTAAGTAGGGATGCTGTATTAAGATGGGAGATGAAGAAGATCAAGATTCATCTCCATGCAGCATCCCATTCATCTCGCAGCATCCTAACATATGAATTTCTTAGAATTTATGAAAAATCGACTAAGTCCGAGATGGCTTTAAGTAGGGATGCTGTATTAAGATGGGAGATGTAGGAGATCAAAATGCATCTCCATGCAGCATCCCATTCATCTCCCAGCATCCTAACATATGAATTTCTTAGAATTTATTAAAAATCGACTAAGTCCGAGATGCCTTTAAGTAGGGATGCTGTATTAAGATGGGAGATGAAGAAGATCAAGATTCATCTCCATGCAGCATCCCATTCATCTCGCAGCATCCTAACATATGAATTTCTATGAATTTATGAAAAATCGACTAAGTCCGAGATGGCTTTAAGTAGGGATGCTGTATTAAGATGGGAGATGTAGGAGATCAAGATGCATCTCCATGCAGCATCCCATTCATCTCCCAGCATCCTAACATATGAATTTCTTAGAATTTATGAAAAATCGACTAAGTCCGAGATGCCTTTAAGTAGGGATGCTGTATTAAGATGGGAGATGTAGGAGATCAAGATTCATCTCCATGCAGCATCCCATTTACCACGCAGCATCCTAACATATGTTTTTCTTAGAATTTATGAAAAATCGACTAAGTCCGAGATGCCTTTAAGTAGGGATGCTGTATTAAGATGGGAGAAGATGAAGATCAAGATTCATCTCCATGCAGCATTCCATTCATCTCGCAGCATCCTAACATATGTTTTTCTTAGAATTTATGTAAAACCGACTAAGTCCGAGATGCCTCTAAGTAAGGATGCTGTTTTAAGATGGGAGATGAAGAAGATCAAGATTCATCTCCATGCAGCATCCCATTCATCTCCCAGCATCCTAACATATGAATTTCTTAGAATTTATTAAAAATCGACTAAGTCCGAGATGCCTCTAAGTAAGGATGCTGTTTTAAGATGGGAGATGAAGAACATCAAGATTCATCTCCATGCAGCATCCCATTCATCTCACAGCATCCTAACATATGTTTTTCTTAGAATTTATGAAAAATCGACTAAGTCCGAGATGCCTTTAAGTAGGGATGCTGTATTAAGATGGGAGATGTAGAAGATCAAGATTCATCTCCATGCAGCATCCCATTCATCTCCCAGCATCCTTACATATGAATTTCTTAGAATTTATGAAAAATCGACTTAGTCCGAGATGCCTTTAAGTAGGGATGCTATATTAAGATGGGAGATGAAGAAGATCAAGATTCATCTCCATGCAGCATCTCATTCATCTCGCAGCATCCTTACATATGAATTTCTTAGAATTTATGAAAAATCGACTAGGTCCGTGTCGCCTTTAAGTAGGGATGCTGTATTGAGATGGGAGATGTAGGAGATCAAGATTCATCTCCATGCAGCATCCCATTCATCTCGCAGCATCCTAACATATGAATTTCTTAGAATTTATGAAAAATCGACTAAGTCCGAGATGCCTTTAAGTAGGGATGCTGTATTAAGATGGGAGATGTAGAAGATCAAGATTCATCTCCATGCAGCATCCCATTCATCTCGCAGCATCCTAACATATCTTTTTCTAAGAATTTATGAAAAATCGACTAAGTCCGAGATGCCTTTAAGTAGGGATGCTGTATTGAGATGGGAGATGTAGGAGATCAAGATTCATCTCCATGCAGCATCCCATTCATCTCCCAGCATCCTAACATATGAATTTCTTAGAATTTATGAAAAATCGACTAAGTCCGAGATGCCTTTAAGTAGGGATGCTGTATTAAGATGGGAGATGTAGGAGATCAAGATTCATCTCCATGCAGCATCCCATTTACCACGCAGCATCCTAACATATGTTTTTCTTAGAATTTATGAAAAATCGACTAAGTCCGAGATGCCTTTAAGTAGGGATGCTGTATTAAGATGGGAGAAGATGAAGATCAAGATTCATCTCCATGCAGCATTCCATTCATCTCGCAGCATCCTAACATATGTTTTTCTTAGAATTTATGTAAAACCGACTAAGTCCGAGATGCCTCTAAGTAAGGATGCTGTTTTAAGATGGGAGATGAAGAAGATCAAGATTCATCTGCATGCAGCATCCCATTCATCTCCCAGCATCCTAACATATGAATTTCTTAGAATTTATTAAAAATCGACTAAGTCCGAGATGCCTCTAAGTAAGGATGCTGTTTTAAGATGGGAGATGAAGAACATCAAGATTCATCTCCATGCAGCATCCCATTCATCTCACAGCATCCTAACATATGTTTTTCTTAGAATTTATGAAAAATCGACTAAGTCCGAGATGCCTTTAAGTAGGGATGCTGTATTAAGACGGGAGATGAAGAAGATCAAGATTCATCTCCATGCAGCATCCCATGCATCTCCCAGCATCCTAACATGTGAATTTCTTAGAATTTATGAAAAATCGACAAAGTCCGAGATGCCTCTAAGTAGGGATGCTGTATTAAGATGGGAGATGAAGAAGATCAAGATTCATCTCCATGCAGCATCCCATTCATCTCCCCAGCATCCTAACATGTGAATTTCTTAGAATTTAAGAAAAATCGACTAAGTCCGAGATGCCTCTAAGTAGGGATGCTGTATTAAGATGGGAGATGAAGAAGATCAAGATTCAGCTCCATGCAGCATCCCATTCATCTCCCAGCATCCTAACATATAAATTTCTTAGAATTTATGAAAAATCGACTAAGTCCAAAATGCCTCTAAGTAGAGATGCTGTATTAAGATGGGAGATGAAGAAGTTCAAGATTCATCTCCATGCAGCATCCCATTCATCTCCCAGCATCCTAACATATGAATTTCTTAGAATTCATGAAAAATCGACTAAGTCCGAGATGCCTGTAAGTAGGGATGCTGTATTGAGATGGGAGATGAAGAAGATCAAGATTCATCTCCATGCAGCATCCCATTAATCTCGCAGCATCCTTACATATGTTTTTCTTAGAATTTATGAAAAATCGACTAAGTCCGAGATGCCTTTAAGTAGGGATGCTGTATTGAGATGGGAGATGAAGAAGATCAAGATTCATCTCCATGCAGCATCCCATTCATCTCGCAGCATCATAACATATGTTTTTCTTAGAATTTATGAAAAATCGACTAAGTCCGAGATGCCTTCAAGTAGGGATGCTGTATTAAGATGGGAGATGAAGAAGATCAAGATTCATCTCCATGCAGCATCCCATTCATCTCGCAGCATCCTAACATATGTTTTTCTTAGAATTTATGAAAAATCGACTAAGTCCGAGATGCATTTAAGTAGGGATGCTGTATTAAGATGGGAGATGAAGTAGATCAAGATTCATCTCCATGCAGCATCCCATTCATCTCGCAGCATCCTAACATATGAATTTCTATGAATTTATGAAAAATCGACTAAGTCCGAGATGCCTTCAAGTAGGGATGCTGTATTAAGATGGGAGATGAAGAAGATAAAGATTCATCTCCATGCAGCATCCCATTCATCTCCCAGCATCCTAACATATGAATTTCTATGAATTTATGAAAAATCGACTAAGTCCGAGATGCCTTTAAGTAGGGATGCTGTATTAAGATGGGAGATGAAGAAGATCAAGATTCATCTCCATGCAGCATCCCATTCTTCTCCCAGCATCCTAACATATGTATTTCTTAGAATTTATGAAAAATCGACTAAGTCCGAGATGGCTTTAAGTAGGCATGCTGTATTAAGATGGGAGATGAAGAAGATCAAGATTCATCTCCATGCAGCATCCCATTCATCTTGCAGCATCCTAACATATGAATTTCTATGAATTTATGAAAAATCGACTAAGTCCGAGATGGCTTTAAGTAGGGATGCTGTATTGAGATGAGAGATGTAGGAGATCAAGATTCATCTCCATGCAGCATCTCATTCATCTCCCAGCATCCTAACATATGAATTTCTTAGAATTTATGAAAAATCGACTAAGTCCGAGATGCATTTAAGTAGGGATGCTGTATTAAGATGGGAGATGGAGTAGATCAAGATTCATCTCCATGCAGCATCCCATTCATCTCCCAGCATCCTAACATATGAATTTCTTAGAATTTATGAAAAATCGACTAAGTCCGAGATGCCTTTAAGTAGGGATGCTGTATTGAGATGGGAGATGTAGGAGATCAAGATTCATCTCCATGCAGCATCCCATTCATCTCCCAGCATCCTAACATATGAATTTCTATGAATTTATGAAAAATCGACTAAGTCCGAGATGGCTTTAAGTAGGGATGCTGTATTAAGATGGGAGATGTAGGAGATCAAAATGCATCTCCATGCAGCATCCCATTCATCTCCCAGCATCCTAACATATGAATTTCTTAGAATTTATGAAAAATCGACTAAGTCCGAGATGCCTTTAAGTAGGGATGCTGTATTAAGATGGGAGATGAAGAAGATCAAGATTCATCTCCATGCAGCATCCCATTCATCTCCCAGCATCCTAACATATGAATTTCTTAGAATTTATGAAAAATCGACTAAGTCCGAGATGCCTTTAAGTAGGTATGCTGTATTAAGATGGGAGATGAAGAAGATCAAGATTCATCTCCATGCAGCATCCCATTCATCTCCCAGCATCCAAACATATGAATTTCTAAGAATTTATGAAAAATCGACTAAGTCCGAGATGCCTTTAA
>NW_026689842.1:85000-129707 GCF_943734765.1 Anopheles ziemanni | reverse complement strand
AATGGGATGCTGCAAGGAGATGAATCTTGATCTCCTACATCTCCCATCTTAATACAGCTTCCCTACTTAAAGGCATCTCGGACTTAGCCGATTTTTCATAAATTCTAAGAAAAACATATGTTAGGATGCTGCGAGATGAATGGGATGCTGCATGGAGATGAATCTTGATCTTCTTTATCTCCCATCTTAATACAGCTTCCTACTTTAAGGAATCTCGGACTTAGTAGAACATATGTTAGGATGCTGCGAGATGAATGGGATGCTGCATGGAGATGAATCTTGATCTTCTTCATCTCCCATCTTAATACAGCTTCCCTACTTAAAGGCATCTCGGACTTAGCCGATTTTTCATAAATTCTAAGAAAAACATATGTTAGGATGATGCGAGATGAATGGGATGCTGCATGGAGATGAATCTTGATCTTCCTCATCTCCCATCTTAATACAGCATCCCTACTTAAAAGCATCTCGGACTTAGTCGATTTTTCATAAATTCTAAGAAAAACATATGTTAGGATGATGCGAGATGAATGGGATGCTGCATGGAGATGAATCTTGATCTTCTTCATCTCCCATCTTAATACAGCTTCCCTACTTAAAGGCATCTCGGACTTAGCCGATTTTTCATAAATTCTAAGAAAAACATATGTTAGGATGATGCGAGATGAATGGGATGCTGCATGGAGATGAATCTTGATCTTCCTCATCTCCCATCTTAATACAGCATCCCTACTTAAAAGCATCTCGGACTTAGTCGATTTTTCATAAATTCTAAGAAATTCATATGTTAGGATGCTGGGAGATGAATGGGATGCTGAATGGAGATGAATCTTGATCTTCTTCATCTCCGGTCTTAATACAGCATCCCTGCTTAAACGCATCTCGGACTTAGTCGATTTTTTATAAATTCTAAGAAAAACATATGTTAGGATGCTGCGAGATGAATGGGATGCTGCATGGAGATGAATCTTGATCTTCTTCATCTCCCATCTTAATACAGCATCCCTAATTAAAGGCATCTCGGACTTAGTCGATTTTTCATAAATTCTAAGAAAAACATATGTTAGGCTTCTGCGAGATGAATGGGATGCTGCATGGAGATGAATCTTCATCTTCTTCATCTCCCATCTTAATACAGCATCCCTACTTAAAGGCATCTCGGACTTAGTTGATTTTTCATAAATTCTAAGAAAAACATATGTTAGGATGCTGCGAGATGAATGGGATGCTGCATGGAGATGAATCTTGATCTTCTTCAACTCCCATCATAAAACAGCATCCCTACTTAAAGGCATCTCGGACTTAGTCGATTTTTCATAAATTCTAAGAAAAACATATGTTAGGATGCTAGGAGATGAATGGGATGCTGCATGGAGATGAATCTTGATCTTCTACATCTCCCATCTTGATACAGCATCCCTACTTAAAGGCATCTCGGACTTAGTCGATTTTTCATAGATTCTAAGAAAAACATATGTTAGGATGCTAGGAGATGAATGGGATGCTGCATGGAGATGAATCTTCATCTTCTTCATCTCCCATCTTAATACAGCATCCCTACTTAAAGGCATCTCGGACTTAGTCGATTTTTCATAAATTCTAAGAAAAACATATGTTAGGATGCTGCGAGATGAATGGGATGCTGCATGGAGATGAATCTTGATCTATTTCATCTCCCATCTTAATACAGCATCCCTACTTAAAGGCATCTCGAACTTAGTCGATTTTTCATAAATTCTAAGAAAAACATATGTTAGGATGCTGCGAGATGAATGGGATGCTGCATGGAGATGAATCTTGATCTCCTACATCTCCCATCTCAATACAGCATCCCTACTTAAAGGCATCTCGGACTTAGTCGATTTTTCATAAATTCATAGAAATTCATATGTTAGGATGCTGGGAGATGAATGGGATGCTGCATGGAGATGCATCTTGATCTCCTACATCTCCCATCTTAATACAGCATCCCTACTTAAAGCCATCTCGGACTTAGTCGATTTTTCATAAATTCTAAGAAATTCATATGTTAGGATGCTGGGAGATGAATGGGATGCTACATAGAGATGAATCTTGATCTCATTCATCTCCCATCTTAATACAGCATCCCTACTTAAAGCCATCTCGGACTTAGTCGATTTTTCATAAATTCATAGAAATTCATATGTTAGGATGCTGGGAGATGAATGGGATGCTGCATGGAGATGCATCTTGATCTCCTACATCTCCCATCTTAATACAGCATCCCTAGTTAAAGCCATCTCGGACAAAGTCGATTTTTCATAAATTCATAGAAATTCATATGTTAGGATGCTGCGAGATGAATGGGATGCTGCATGGAGATGAATCTTGATCTACTCCATCTCCCATCTCAATACAGCATCCCTACTTAAAGGCATCTCGGACTTAGTCGATTTTTCATAAATTCATAGAAATTCATATGTTAGGATGCTGGGAGATGAATGGGATGCTGCATGGAGATGAATCTTGATCTTCTTCATCTCCCATCTTAATACAGCATCCCTACTTAAAGGCATCTCGGACTTAGTCGATTTTTTGTAAATTCTAAGAAAACCATATGTTAGGATGCTGGGAGATGAATGGGATGCTGCATGGAGATGAATCTTGATCTTCTTCATCTCCCATCTCAATACAGCATCCCTACTTAAAGGCATCTCGGACTTAGACGATTTTTCATAAATTCTAATAAAATCATATGTTAGGATGCTGCGAGATGAATGGGATGCTGCATGGAGATGAATCTTGATCTTCTTCATCTCCCATCTCAATACAGCATCCCTACTTAAAGGCATCTCGGATTTAGTCGATTTTTCATAAATTCTAAGAAAAACATAAGTTAGGATACTGGGAGATGAATGGGATGCTGCATGGAGATGAATCTTGATCTTCTTCATGTCCTATCTTAATACAGCATCCCTACTTAAAGGCATCTCGGACTTAGTCGATTTTTCATAAATTCTAAGAAAAACATATGTTAGGATGCTGCGAGATGAATGTGATGCTGCATGGAGATGAATCTTGATCTTCTTCATCTCCCATCTTAATACAGCATCCCTATTTAAAGGCATCTCGGACTTAGTCGATTTTTCATAAATTCTAAGAAAAACATATGTTAGGATGCTGCGAGATGAATGGGAAGCTGCATGGAGATGAATCTTGATCTTCTCCATCTCCCATCTTAATACAGCATCCCTACTTAAAGGCATCTCGGACTTATTCGATTTTTCATAATTTCTTAGAAAAACATATGTTAGGATGCTGCGAGATGAATGGGATGCTGCATGGAGATAAATCTTGATCTTCTTCATCTCCGGTCTTAATACAGCATCCCTAGTTAAAGGCATCTCGGACTTAGACGATTTTTCATAAATTCTAAGAAATTCATATGTTAGGATGCTGCGAGATGAATGGGATGCTGGTTGGAGATGAATCTTGATCTTCTTCATCTCTCATCTCAATACAGCATCCGTACTTAAAGGCATCTCGGACTTAGTCGATTTTTCATAAATTCTAAGAAAAACATATGTTAGGATGCTGCGAGATGAATGGGATGCTGCATGGAGATGAATCTTGATATTCTTCATCTCCCATCTTAATACAGCATCCCTAGTTAAAGGCATCTCGGACTAAGTCGATTTTTCATAAATTCTAAGAAAAACATATGTTAGGATGCTGCGAGATGAATGGGATGCTGCATGGAGATGAATCTTGATCTCCTACATCTCCCATCTCAATACAGCATCCCTACTTAAAGGCATCTCGGACTTAGTCTATTTTTCATAAATTCTAAGAAAAACATATGTTAGGATGCTGCGAGATGAATGGGATGCTGCATGGAGATGAATCTTGATCTTCTTCATCTCCCATCTTAATACAGCATCCCTACTTAAAGGCATCTCGGACTTAGTCGATTTTTCATAAATTCTAAGAAAAACATATGTTAGGATGCTGCGAGATGAATGGGATGCTGCATGGAGATGAATCTTGATCTTCTTCATCTCCCATCTTAATACAGCATCCCTACTTAAAGGCATCTCGGACTTAGTCGATTTTTCATAAATTCTAAGAAAAACATATGTTAGGATGCTGCGAGATGAATGGGATGCTGCATGGAGATGAATCTTGATCTTCTTTATCTCCCATCTTAATACAGCTTCCTACTTTAAGGAATCTCGGACTTAGTAGAACATATGTTAGGATGCTGCGAGATGAATGGGATGCTGCATGGAGATGAATTTTGATCTTCTTCATCTCCCATCTTAATACAGCTTCCCTACTTAAAGGCATCTCGGACTTAGCCGATTTTTCATAAATTCTAAGAAAAACATATGTTAGGATGATGCGAGATGAATGGGATGCTGCATGGAGATGAATCTTGATCTTCCTCATCTCCCATCTTAATACAGCATCCCTACTTAAAAGCATCTCGGACTTAGTCGATTTTTCATAAATTCTAAGAAAAACATATGTTAGGATGCTGCGAGATGAATGGGATGCTGCATGGAGATGAATCTTGATCTTCTTCATCTCCCATCTTAATACAGCATCCCTACTTAAAGGCATCTCGGACTTAGTCGATTTTTCATAAATTCTAAGAAATTCATATGTTAGGATGCTGGGAGATGAATGGGATGCTGCAAGGAGATGAATCTTGATCTCCTACATCTCCCATCTTAATACAGCTTCCCTACTTAAAGGCATCTCGGACTTAGCCGATTTTTCATAAATTCTAAGAAAAACATATGTTAGGATGCTGCGAGATGAATGGGATGCTGCATGGAGATGAATCTTGATCTTCTTTATCTCCCATCTTAATACAGCTTCCTACTTTAAGGAATCTCGGACTTAGTAGAACATATGTTAGGATGCTGCGAGATGAATGGGATGCTGCATGGAGATGAATCTTGATCTTCTTCATCTCCCATCTTAATACAGCTTCCCTACTTAAAGGCATCTCGGACTTAGCCGATTTTTCATAAATTCTAAGAAAAACATATGTTAGGATGATGCGAGATGAATGGGATGCTGCATGGAGATGAATCTTGATCTTCCTCATCTCCCATCTTAATACAGCATCCCTACTTAAAAGCATCTCGGACTTAGTCGATTTTTCATAAATTCTAAGAAAAACATATGTTAGGATGATGCGAGATGAATGGGATGCTGCATGGAGATGAATCTTGATCTTCTTCATCTCCCATCTTAATACAGCTTCCCTACTTAAAGGCATCTCGGACTTAGCCGATTTTTCATAAATTCTAAGAAAAACATATGTTAGGATGATGCGAGATGAATGGGATGCTGCATGGAGATGAATCTTGATCTTCCTCATCTCCCATCTTAATACAGCATCCCTACTTAAAAGCATCTCGGACTTAGTCGATTTTTCATAAATTCTAAGAAAAACATATGTTAGGATGCTGCGAGATGAATGGGATGCTGCATGGAGATGAATCTTGATCTTCTTCATCTCCCATCTTAATACAGCTTCCCTACTTAAAGGCATCTCGGACTTAGCCGATTTTTCATAAATTCTAAGAAAAACATATGTTAGGATGCTGCGAGATGAATGGGATGCTGCATGGAGATGAATCTTGATCTTCCTCATCTCCCATCTTAATACAGCATCCCTACTTAAAGCCATCTCGGACTTAGTCGATTTTTCAGAAATTCTAAGAAATTCATATGTAAGGATGCTGGGAGATGAATGGGATGCTGCATGGAGATGAATCTTGATCTTCCTCATCTCCCATCTTAATACAGCATCCCTACTTAAAAGCATCTCGGACTTAGTCGATTTTTCATAAATTCATAGAAATTCATATGTTAGGATGCTGGGAGATGAATGGGATGCTGCATGGAGATGAATCTTGATCTCCTACATCTCCCATCTTAATACAGCATCCCTACTTAAAGCCATCTCGGACTTAGTCGATTTTTCATAAATTCTAAGAAAACATATGTTAGGATGCTGCGAGATGAATATGATGCTGCATGGGGATAAATCTTGATCTCCTACATCTCCCATCTCAATACAGCATCCCTACTTAAAGGCATCTCGGACTTAGTCGAATTTTCATAAATTCTAAGAACAACATATGTTAGGATGCTGCGAGATGAATGGGATGCTGCATGAAGATGAATTTTGATCTTCTCCATCTCCCATCTTAATACAGCATCCCTACTTAAGGGCATCTCGGACTTAGTCGATTTTTCATAAATTCTAAGAAATTCTTATGTTAGGATGCTGCGGGATGAATGGGATGCTGCATGGAGATGAATCTTGACCTTCTTCATCTCCCATCTTAATACAGCATCCCTTCTTAAAGGCATCTCGGACTTAGTCGATTTTTCATAAATTCTAAGAAATTCATATGTTAGGATGCTGCGAGATGAATGGGATGCTGCATGGAGATGAATCTTGATCTCCTACATCTCCCATCTCAATACAGCATCCCTACTTAAAGCCATCTCGGACTTAGTCGATTTTTCATAAATTCTAAGAAAAACATATGTTAGGATGCTGCGATATGAATGGGATGCTGCATGGAGATGAACCTTGATCTCCTACATCTCCCATCTCAATGCAGCATCCCTACTTAAAGGCATCTCGGACTTAGTCGATTTTTCATAAATTCTAAGAAATTCATATGTTAGGATGCTGGGAGATGAATGGGATGCTGCATGGAGATGAATCTTGATCTCCTACATCTCCCATCTCAATACAGCATCCCTACTTAAAGGCATCTCGGACTTAGTCGATTTTCCATAAATTCTAAGAAATTCATATGTTAGGATGCTGCGATATGAATGGGATGCTGCATGGAGATGAACCTTGATCTCCTACATCTCCCATCTCAATGCAGCATCCCTACTTAAAGGCATCTCGGACTTAGTCGATTTTTCATAAATTCTAAGAAATTCATATGTTAGGATGCTGCGAGATGAATGGGATGCTGCATGGAGATGAATCTTGATCTTCTTCATCTCCCATCTTAATACAGCATCCCTACTTAACGGCATCTCGGACTTAGTCGATTTTTCATAAATTCTTAGAAATTCATATGTTAGGATGCTGGGAGATGAATGGGATGCTGCATGGAGATGAATCTTGATCTTCTACATCTCCCATCTCAATGCAGCATCCCTACTTAAAGGCATCTCGGACTTAGTCGATTTTTCATAAATTCTAAGAAATTCATATGTTAGGATGCTGCGAGATGAATGGGATGCTGCATGGAGATGAATCTTGATCTTCTCCATCTCCCATCTCAATACAGCATCCCTTCTTAAAGGCATCTCGGACTTAGTCGATTTTTCATAAATTCTTAGAAAAAACATATGTTAGGATGCTGGGAGATGAATGAGATGCTGTGTGGAGATGAATCTTGATCTTCTTCATCTCCCATCTAATACCGCATCCCTACTTAAAGGCATCTCGGACTTAGTCGATTTTTCATAAATTCTAAGAAAAACATATGTTAGGCTTCTGCGAGATGAATGGGATGCTGCATGGAGATGAATCTTGATCTTCTTCATCTCCCATCTTAATACAGCATCCCTACTTAAAGGCATCTCGGACTTAGTCGATTTTTCATAAATTCTTAGAAATTCATATGTTAGGATGCTGGGAGATGAATGGGATGCTGCATGGAGATGAATCTTGATCTTCTACATCTCCCATCTCAATGCAGCATCCCTACTTAAAGGCATCTCGGACTTAGTCGATTTTTCATAAATTCTAAGAAATTCATATGTTAGGATGCTGCGAGATGAATGGGATGCTGCAAGGAGATGTATCTTGATCTTTTTCATCTCCCATCTCATTACAGCATCCCTACTTAAAGGCATCTCGGACTTAGTCGATTTTTCATAAATTCATAGAAATTCATATGTTAGGATGCTGGGAGATGAATGAGATGCTGTGTGGAGATGAATCTTGATCTTCTTCATCTCCCATCTAATACCGCATCCCTACTTAAAGGCATCTCGGACTTAGTCGATTTTTCATAAATTCTAAGAAAAACATATGTTAGGCTTCTGCGAGATGAATGGGATGCTGCATGGAGATGAATCTTGATCTTCTTCATCTCCCATCTTAATACAGCATCCCTACTTAAAGGCATCTCGGACTTAGTCGATTTTTCATAAATTCTAAGAAATTCATATGTTAGGATGCTGCGAGATGAATGGGATGCTGCATTGAGATGAATCTTGATCTTCTTCATCTCCCATCTCAATACAGCATCCCTTCTTAAAGGCATCTCGGACTTAGTCGATTTTTCATAAATTCTAAGAAAAACATATATTATGATGCTGCGAGATGAATGAGATGCTGCATGGAGATGAATCTTGATCTTCTTCATCTCCCATCTTAATACAGCATCCCTACTTAAAGGCATCTCGGACTTAGTCGATTTTCCATAAATTCTAAGAAATTCATATGTTAGTATGCTGGGAGATGAATGGGATGCTGCATGGAGATGAATCTTGATCTCCTACATCTCCCATCTCAATACAGCATCTCTTCTTAAAGGCATCTCGGACTTAGTCGATTTTTCATAAATTCTAAGAAAAACATATGTTAGGATGCTGCGAGATGAATGGTATGCTGCATGGAGATGAATCTTGATCTTCTTCATCTCCCATCTTAATACAGCATCCCTACTTAAAGGCACCTCAGACTTAGTCGATTTTTCATTAATTCTAAGAAAAACATATGTTAGGATGCTGCGAGATGAATAGGATGCTGCATGGAGATGAATCTTGATCTTTTTCATCTCCCATCTTAATACAGCATCCCTGCTTAAATGCATCTCGGACTTAGTCGATTTTTCATAAATTCTAAGAAAAACATATATTATGATGCTGCGAGATGAATGAGATGCTGCATGGAGATGAATCTTGATCTTCTTCATCTCCCATCTTAATACAGCATCCCTACTTAAAGGCATCTCGGACTTAGTCGATTTTCCATAAATTCTAAGAAATTCATATGTTAGGATGCTGAGAGATGAATGGGATGCTGCATGGAGATGAATCTTGATCTCCTACATCTCCCATCTCAATACAGCATCCCTTCTTAAAGGCATCTCGGACTTAGTCGATTTTTCATAAATTCTAAGAAAAACATATGTTAGGATGCTGCGAGATGAATGGTATGCTGCATGGAGATGAATCTTGATCTTCTTCATCTCCCATCTCAATACAGCATCCCTACTTAAAGGCATCTCGGACTTAGTCGATTTTTCATAAATTCTAAGAAATTCATATGTTAGGATGCTGGGAGATGAATGGGATGCTGAATGGAGATGAATCTTGATCTTCTTCATCTCCGGTCTTAATACAGCATCCCTGCTTAAAGGCATCTCGGACTTAGTCGATTTTTTATAAATTCTAAGAAAAACATATGTTAGGATGCTGCGAGATGAATGGGATGCTGCATGGAGATGAATCTTGATCTTCTTCATCTCCCATCTTAATACAGCATCCCTAATTAAAGGCATCTCGGACTTAGTCGATTTTTCATAAATTCTAAGAAAAACATATGTTAGGCTTCTGCGAGATGAATGGGATGCTGCATGGAGATGAATCTTCATCTTCTTCATCTCCCATCTTAATACAGCATCCCTACTTAAAGGCATCTCGGACTTAGTTGATTTTTCATAAATTCTAAGAAAAACATATGTTAGGATGCTGCGAGATGAATGGGATGCTGCATGGAGATGAATCTTGATCTTCTTCAACTCCCATCATAAAACAGCATCCCTACTTAAAGGCATCTCGGACTTAGTCGATTTTTCATAAATTCTAAGAAAAACATATGTTAGGATGCTAGGAGATGAATGGGATGCTGCATGGAGATGAATCTTGATCTTCTACATCTCCCATCTTGATACAGCATCCCTACTTAAAGGCATCTCGGACTTAGTCGATTTTTCATAGATTCTAAGAAAAACATATGTTAGGATGCTAGGAGATGAATGGGATGCTGCATGGAGATGAATCTTCATCTTCTTCATCTCCCATCTTAATACAGCATCCCTACTTAAAGGCATCTCGGACTTAGTCGATTTTTCATAAATTCTAAGAAAAACATATGTTAGGATGCTGCGAGATGAATGGGATGCTGCATGGAGATGAATCTTGATCTATTTCATCTCCCATCTTAATACAGCATCCCTACTTAAAGGCATCTCGAACTTAGTCGATTTTTCATAAATTCTAAGAAAAACATATGTTAGGATGCTGCGAGATGAATGGGATGCTGCATGGAGATGAATCTTGATCTCCTACATCTCCCATCTCAATACAGCATCCCTACTTAAAGGCATCTCGGACTTAGTCGATTTTTCATAAATTCATAGAAATTCATATGTTAGGATGCTGGGAGATGAATGGGATGCTGCATGGAGATGCATCTTGATCTCCTACATCTCCCATCTTAATACAGCATCCCTACTTAAAGCCATCTCGGACTTAGTCGATTTTTCATAAATTCTAAGAAATTCATATGTTAGGATGCTGGGAGATGAATGGGATGCTACATAGAGATGAATCTTGATCTCATTCATCTCCCATCTTAATACAGCATCCCTACTTAAAGCCATCTCGGACTTAGTCGATTTTTCATAAATTCTAAGAAATTCATATGTTAGGATGCTGGGAGATGAATGGGATGCTGCATGGAGATGCATCTTGATCTCCTACATCTCCCATCTTAATACAGCATCCCTAGTTAAAGCCATCTCGGACAAAGTCGATTTTTCATAAATTCATAGAAATTCATATGTTAGGATGCTGCGAGATGAATGGGATGCTGCATGGAGATGAATCTTGATCTACTCCATCTCCCATCTCAATACAGCATCCCTACTTAAAGGCATCTCGGACTTAGTCGATTTTTCATAAATTCATAGAAATTCATATGTTAGGATGCTGGGAGATGAATGGGATGCTGCATGGAGATGAATCTTGATCTTCTTCATCTCCCATCTTAATACAGCATCCCTACTTAAAGGCATCTCGGACTTAGTCGATTTTTTGTAAATTCTAAGAAAACCATATGTTAGGATGCTGGGAGATGAATGGGATGCTGCATGGAGATGAATCTTGATCTTCTTCATCTCCCATCTCAATACAGCATCCCTACTTAAAGGCATCTCGGACTTAGACGATTTTTCATAAATTCTAATAAAATCATATGTTAGGATGCTGCGAGATGAATGGGATGCTGCATGGAGATGAATCTTGATCTTCTTCATCTCCCATCTCAATACAGCATCCCTACTTAAAGGCATCTCGGATTTAGTCGATTTTTCATAAATTCTAAGAAAAACATAAGTTAGGATACTGGGAGATGAATGGGATGCTGCATGGAGATGAATCTTGATCTTCTTCATGTCCTATCTTAATACAGCATCCCTACTTAAAGGCATCTCGGACTTAGTCGATTTTTCATAAATTCTAAGAAAAACATATGTTAGGATGCTGCGAGATGAATGTGATGCTGCATGGAGATGAATCTTGATCTTCTTCATCTCCCATCTTAATACAGCATCCCTATTTAAAGGCATCTCGGACTTAGTCGATTTTTCATAAATTCTAAGAAAAACATATGTTAGGATGCTGCGAGATGAATGGGAAGCTGCATGGAGATGAATCTTGATCTTCTCCATCTCCCATCTTAATACAGCATCCCTACTTAAAGGCATCTCGGACTTATTCGATTTTTCATAATTTCTTAGAAAAACATATGTTAGGATGCTGCGAGATGAATGGGATGCTGCATGGAGATAAATCTTGATCTTCTTCATCTCCGGTCTTAATACAGCATCCCTGCTTAAAGGCATCTCGGACTTAGACGATTTTTCATAAATTCTAAGAAATTCATATGTTAGGATGCTGCGAGATGAATGGGATGCTGGTTGGAGATGAATCTTGATCTTCTTCATCTCTCATCTCAATACAGCATCCGTACTTAAAGGCATCTCGGACTTAGTCGATTTTTCATAAATTCTAAGAAAAACATATGTTAGGATGCTGCGAGATGAATGGGATGCTGCATGGAGATGAATCTTGATATTCTTCATCTCCCATCTTAATACAGCATCCCTAGTTAAAGGCATCTCGGACTAAGTCGGTTTTTCATAAATTCTAAGAAAAACATATGTTAGGATGCTGCGAGATGAATGGGATGCTGCATGGAGATGAATCTTGATCTCCTACATCTCCCATCTCAATACAGCATCCCTACTTAAAGGCATCTCGGACTTAGTCTATTTTTCATAAATTCTAAGAAAAACATATGTTAGGATGCTGCGAGATGAATGGGATGCTGCATGGAGATGAATCTTGATCTTCTTCATCTCCCATCTTAATACAGCATCCCTACTTAAAGGCATCTCGGACTTAGTCGATTTTTCATAAATTCTAAGAAAAACATATGTTAGGATGCTGCGAGATGAATGGGATGCTGCATGGAGATGAATCTTGATCTTCTTCATCTCCCATCTTAATACAGCATCCCTACTTAAAGGCATCTCGGACTTAGTCGATTTTTCATAAATTCTAAGAAAAACATATGTTAGGATGCTGCGAGATGAATGGGATGCTGCATGGAGATGAATCTTGATCTTCTTTATCTCCCATCTTAATACAGCTTCCTACTTTAAGGAATCTCGGACTTAGTAGAACATATGTTAGGATGCTGCGAGATGAATGGGATGCTGCATGGAGATGAATTTTGATCTTCTTCATCTCCCATCTTAATACAGCTTCCCTACTTAAAGGCATCTCGGACTTAGCCGATTTTTCATAAATTCTAAGAAAAACATATGTTAGGATGATGCGAGATGAATGGGATGCTGCATGGAGATGAATCTTGATCTTCCTCATCTCCCATCTTAATACAGCATCCCTACTTAAAAGCATCTCGGACTTAGTCGATTTTTCATAAATTCTAAGAAAAACATATGTTAGGATGCTGCGAGATGAATGGGATGCTGCATGGAGATGAATCTTGATCTTCTTCATCTCCCATCTTAATACAGCATCCCTACTTAAAGGCATCTCGGACTTAGTCGATTTTTCATAAATTCTAAGAAATTCATATGTTAGGATGCTGGGAGATGAATGGGATGCTGCAAGGAGATGAATCTTGATCTCCTACATCTCCCATCTTAATACAGCTTCCCTACTTAAAGGCATCTCGGACTTAGCCGATTTTTCATAAATTCTAAGAAAAACATATGTTAGGATGCTGCGAGATGAATGGGATGCTGCATGGAGATGAATCTTGATCTTCTTTATCTCCCATCTTAATACAGCTTCCTACTTTAAGGAATCTCGGACTTAGTAGAACATATGTTAGGATGCTGCGAGATGAATGGGATGCTGCATGGAGATGAATCTTGATCTTCTTCATCTCCCATCTTAATACAGCTTCCCTACTTAAAGGCATCTCGGACTTAGCCGATTTTTCATAAATTCTAAGAAAAACATATGTTAGGATGATGCGAGATGAATGGGATGCTGCATGGAGATGAATCTTGATCTTCCTCATCTCCCATCTTAATACAGCATCCCTACTTAAAAGCATCTCGGACTTAGTCGATTTTTCATAAATTCTAAGAAAAACATATGTTAGGATGATGCGAGATGAATGGGATGCTGCATGGAGATGAATCTTGATCTTCTTCATCTCCCATCTTAATACAGCTTCCCTACTTAAAGGCATCTCGGACTTAGCCGATTTTTCATAAATTCTAAGAAAAACATATGTTAGGATGATGCGAGATGAATGGGATGCTGCATGGAGATGAATCTTGATCTTCCTCATCTCCCATCTTAATACAGCATCCCTACTTAAAAGCATCTCGGACTTAGTCGATTTTTCATAAATTCTAAGAAAAACATATGTTAGGATGCTGCGAGATGAATGGGATGCTGCATGGAGATGAATCTTGATCTCCTACATCTCTCATCTCAATACAGCATTACTACTTAAAGGCATCTCGGACTTAGTCGATTTTTCATAAATTCATAGAAATTCATATGTTAGGATGCTGGGAGATGAATGGGATGCTGCATGGAGATGAATCTTGATCTCCTACATCTCCCATCTTAATACAGCATCCCTACTTAAAGCCATCTCGGACTTAGTCGATTTTTCAGAAATTCTAAGAAAACATATGTTAGGATGCTGCGAGATGAATATGATGCTGCATGGGGATGAATCTTGATCTCCTACATCTCCCATCTTAATACAGCATCCCTACTTAAAGGCATCTCGGACTTAGTCGAATTTTCATAAATTCTAAGAACAACATATGTTAGGATGCTGCGAGATGAATGGGATGCTGCATGGAGATGAATCTTGATCTTCTTCATCTCCCATCTTAATACAGCATCCCTACTTAAAGCCATCTCGGACTAAGTCGATTTTTCATAAATTCATAGAAATTCATATGTTAGGATGCTGCGAGATGAATGGGATGCTGCATGGAGATGAATCTTGATCTACTCCATCTCCCATCTCAATACAGCATCCCTACTTAAAGGCATCTCGGACTTAGTCGATTTTTCATAAATTCTAAGAAATTCATATGTAAGGATGCTGGGAGATGAATGGGATGCTGCATGGAGATGAATCTTGATCTCCTACAACTCCCATCTCAATACAGCATCCCTACTTAAAGCCATCTCGGACTTAGTCGATTTTTCAGAAATTCTAAGAAATTCATATGTAAGGATGCTGGGAGATGAATGGGATGCTGCATGGAGATGAATCTTGATCTCCTACATCTCCCATCTCAATACAGCATCCCTACTTAAAGCCATCTCGGACTTAGTCGATTTTTCATAAATTCTAAGAAAAACATATGTTAGGATGCTGCGAGATGAATGGGATGCTGCATTGAGATGAATCTTGATCTTCTTCATCTCTCATCTCAATACAGCATCCTTTCTTAAAGGCATCTCGGACTTAGTCGATTTTTCATAAATTCTAAGAAAAACATATGTTAGGATGCTGCGAGTTGAATGGCATGCTGCATTGAGATGAATCTCTATCTTCTTCATCTGTCATCACAATACAGCATCCTTTCGTAAAGGCATCTCGGACTTAGTCGATTTTTCATAAATTCTAAGAAAAACATATGTTAGGATGCTGCGAGATGAATGGGATGCTGCATTGAGATGAATCTTGATCTTCTTCATCTCTCATCTCAATGCAGCATCCTTTCTCAAAGGCATCGCGGACTTTGTCGATTTTTCATAAATTCTAAGAAAAACATATGTTAGGATGCTGCGAGGTAAATGGGATGCTGCATGGAGATGAATCGTGATCTTCTTCATCTCTCATCTCAATACAGCATCCTTTCTCAAAGGCATCTCGGACTTAGTCGATTTTTCATAAATTCTAAGAAAAACATATGTTAGGATGCTGCGAGATGAATGGGATGCTGCATTGAGATGAATCTTGATCTTCTTCATCTCTCATCTCAATACAGCATCCTTTCTTAAAGGCATCTCGGACTTAGTCGATTTTTCATAAATTCTAAGAAAAACATATGTTAGGATGCTTCGAGTTGAATGGCATGCTGCATTGAGATGAATCTTGATCTTCTTCATCTGTCATCTCAATACAGCATCCTTTCTTAAAGGCATCTCGGACTTAGTCGATTTTTCATAAATTCTAAGCAAAACATATGTTAGGATGCTGCGAGATGAATGAGATGCTGCATGAAGATGAATCTTGATCTTCTCCATCTCCCATCTTAATACAGCATCCCTACTTAAAGCCATCTCGGACTTAGTCGATTTTTCATAAATTCTTAGAAAAACATATGTTAGGATGCTGCGAGATGAATGGGATGCTGCATGGAGATGAATCTTGATCTCCTACATCTCCCATCTCAATACAGCATCCCTACTTAAAGGCATCTCGGACTTAGTCGATTTTTCATAAATTCATAGAAATTCATATGTGAGGATGCTGCGAGATGAATGGGATGCTGCATGGAGATGAATCTTGATCTCCTACATCTCTCATCTCAATACAGCATCCCTACTTAAAGCCATCTCGGACTTAGTCGATTTTTCATAAATTCATAGAAATTCATATGTTAGGATGCTGCGAGATGAATGGGATGCTGCATGGAGATGAATCTTGATCTCCTACATCTCCCATCTTAATACAGCATCCCTACTTAAAGCCATCTCGGACTTAGTCGATTTTTCATAAATTCTAAGAAATTCATATGTTAGGATGCTGGGAGATGAATGGGATGCTGCATGGAGATGAATCTTGATCTCCTACATCTCCCATCTCAATACAGCATCCCTACTTAAAGGCATCTCGGACTTAGTCGATTTTTCAAAAATTCATAGAAATTCATATGTTAGGATGCTGGGAGATGAATGGGATGCTGCATGGAGATGAATCTTGATCTCCTACATCTCCCATCTCAATACAGCATCCCTACTTAAAGGCATCTCGGACTTAGTCGATTTTTCAAAAATTCATAGAAATTCATATGTTAGGATGCTGCGAGATGAATGGGATGCTGCATGGAGATGAATCTTGATCTCCTACATCTCTCATCTCAATACAGCATCCCTACTTAAAGCCATCTCGGACTTAGTCGATTTTTCATAAATTCATAGAAATTCATATGTTAGGATGCTGCGAGATGAATGGGATGCTGCATGGAGATGAATCTTGATCTACTTCATCTCCCATCTTAATACAGCATCCCTACTTAAATGCATCTCGGACTTAGTCGATTTTTCATAAATTCTAAGAAAAACATATGTTAGGATGCTGCGAGATGAATGGGATGCTGCATGGAGATGAATCTTGATCTTCTTCATCTCCCATCTTAATACAGCATCCCTACTTAAAGCCATCTCGGACTTAGTCGATTTTTCATAAATTCTAAGAAATTCATATGTTAGGATGCTGGGAGATGAATGGGATGCTGCATGGAGATGAATCTTGATCTCCTACATCTCCCATCTCAATACAGCATCCCTACTTAACGGCATCTCGGACTTAGTCGATTTTTCATAAATTCATAGAAATTCATATGTTAGGATGCTGCGAGATGAATGGGATGCTGCATGCAGATGAATATTGATCTCCTACATCTCCCGTCTCAATACAGCATCCCTACTTAAAGGCATCTCGGACTTAGTCGATTTTTCATAAATTCATAGAAATTCATATGTTAGGATGCTGCGAGATGAATGGGATGCTGCATGGAGATGAATCTTGATCTCCTACATCTCCCATCTCAATACAGCATCCCTACTTAAAGGCATCTCGGACTTAGTCGATTTTTCAAAAATTCATAGAAATTCATATGTTAGGATGCTGCGAGATGAATGGGATGCTGCATGGAGATGAATCTTGATCTTCTTCATCTCCCATCCTAATACAGCATCCCTACTTAAAGGCATCTGGGACTTAGTCGATTTTTCATAAATTCTAAGAAATTCATATGTTAGGATGCTGGGAGATGAATGGGATGCTGCATGGAGATGAATCTTGATCTTCGTCACCTCAGATCTCGATACAGCATCCCTACTTAAAGGCATCTCGGACTTAGTCGATTTTTCATAAATTCTAAGAAATTCATATGTTAGGATGCTGGGAGATGAATGGGATGCTGCATGGAGATGAATCTTGATCTTCGTCACCTCCCATCTCGATACAGCATCCCTACTTAAAGGCATCTCGGACTTAGTCGATTTTTCATAAATTCTAAGAAAAACATATGTTAGGATGCTGCGAGATGAATGGGATGCTGCATTGAGATGAATCTTGATCTTCTTCATCTCTCATCTCAATACAGCATCCTTTCTTAAAGGCATCTCGGACTTAGTCGATTTTTCATAAATTCTAAGAAAAACATATGTTTGGATGCTGCGAGATGAATGGGATGCTGCATTGAGATGAATCTTGATCTTCTTCACCTCCCGTCTCAATACAGCATCCCTACTTAAAGGCATCTCGGACTAAGTCGATTTTTCATAAAGTCTAAGAAATTCATATGTTAGGATGCTGCGAGATGAATGGGATGCTGCATGGAGATGAACCTTGATCTCCTACATCTCCCATCTCAATACAGCATCCCTACTTAAAGCCATCTCGGACTTAGTCGATTTTTCATAAATTCTAAGAAATTCATATGTTAGGATGCTGCGAGATGAATGGGATGCTGCATGGAGATGAATCATGATCTCCTACATCTCCCATCTCAATACAGCATCCCTACTCAAAGGCATCTCGGACTTAGTCGATTTTTCATAAATTCTAAGAAAAACATATGTAACCATGCTGCGAGATGAATGGGATGCTGCATGGAGATGAATCTTGATCTTCTTCATCTCCAATCTAAATACAGCATCCCTACTTAAAGGCATCTCGTACATAGTCGATTTTTCATAAATTCTAAGAAAAATATATGTAAGGATGCTGGGAGATGAATGGGATACTGCATGGAGATGAATCTTGATCTTCTTCATCTCCCATCTTAATACAGCATCCCTACTTTAAGGCATCTCGGACTTAGTCTATTTTCCATAAATTCTAAAAAAAACATATGTTAGGATGCTGCGAGATGAATAAGATGCTGCATGGAGATGAATCTTGATCTCCTACATCTCCCATCTCAATACAGCATCCCTACTTAAAGCCATCTCGGACTTAGTCGATTTTTCATAAATTCTAAGAAAAACATATGTTAGGATGCTGCGAGATGAATGGTATGCTGCATTGAGATGAATCTTGATCTTCTTCATCTCTCATCTCAATACAGCATCCTTTCTTAAAGGCATCTCGGACTTAGTCGATTTTTCATAAATTCTAAGAAAAACATATGTTAGGATGCTGCGAGTTGAATGGCATGCTGCATTGAGATGAATCTCTATCTTCTTCATCTGTCATCACAATACAGCATCCTTTCGTAAAGGCATCTCGGACTTAGTCGATTTTTCATAAATTCTAAGAAAAACATATGTTAGGATGCTGCGAGATGAATGGGATGCTGCATTGAGATGAATCTTGATCTTCTTCATCTCTCATCTCAATGCAGCATCCTTTCTCAAAGGCATCGCGGACTTTGTCGATTTTTCATAAATTCTAAGAAAAACATATGTTAGGATGCTGCGAGGTAAATGGGATGCTGCATGGAGATGAATCGTGATCTTCTTCATCTCTCATCTCAATACAGCATCCTTTCTCAAAGGCATCTCGGACTTAGTCGATTTTTCATAAATTCTAAGAAAAACATATGTTAGGATGCTGCGAGATGAATGGGATGCTGCATTGAGATGAATCTTGATCTTCTTCATCTCTCATCTCAATACAGCATCCTTTCTTAAAGGCATCTCGGACTTAGTCGATTTTTCATAAATTCTAAGAAAAACATATGTTAGGATGCTTCGAGTTGAATGGCATGCTGCATTGAGATGAATCTTGATCTTCTTCATCTGTCATCTCAATACAGCATCCTTTCTTAAAGGCATCTCGGACTTAGTCGATTTTTCATAAATTCTAAGCAAAACATATGTTAGGATGCTGCGAGATGAATGAGATGCTGCATGAAGATGAATCTTGATCTTCTCCATCTCCCATCTTAATACAGCATCCCTACTTAAAGCCATCTCGGACTTAGTCGATTTTTCATAAATTCTTAGAAAAACATATGTTAGGATGCTGCGAGATGAATGGGATGCTGCATGGAGATGAATCTTGATCTCCTACATCTCCCATCTCAATACAGCATCCCTACTTAAAGGCATCTCGGACTTAGTCGATTTTTCATAAATTCATAGAAATTCATATGTGAGGATGCTGCGAGATGAATGGGATGCTGCATGGAGATGAATCTTGATCTCCTACATCTCTCATCTCAATACAGCATCCCTACTTAAAGCCATCTCGGACTTAGTCGATTTTTCATAAATTCATAGAAATTCATATGTTAGGATGCTGCGAGATGAATGGGATGCTGCATGGAGATGTATCTTGATCTCCTACATCTCCCATCTTAATACAGCATCCCTACTTAAAGCCATCTCGGACTTAGTCGATTTTTCATAAATTCTAAGAAATTCATATGTTAGGATGCTGGGAGATGAATGGGATGCTGCATGGAGATGAATCTTGATCTCCTACATCTCCCATCTCAATACAGCATCCCTACTTAAAGGCATCTCGGACTTAGTCGATTTTTCAAAAATTCATAGAAATTCATATGTTAGGATGCTGGGAGTTGAATGGGATGCTGCATGGAGATGAATCTTGATCTCCTACATCTCCCATCTCAATACAGCATCCCTACTTAAAGGCATCTCGGACTTAGTCGATTTTTCAAAAATTCATAGAAATTCATATGTTAGGATGCTGCGAGATGAATGGGATGCTGCATGGAGATGAATCTTGATCTCCTACATCTCTCATCTCAATACAGCATCCCTACTTAAAGCCATCTCGGACTTAGTCGATTTTTCATAAATTCATAGAAATTCATATGTTAGGATGCTGCGAGATGAATGGGATGCTGCATGGAGATGAATCTTGATCTACTTCATCTCCCATCTTAATACAGCATCCCTACTTAAATGCATCTCGGACTTAGTCGATTTTTCATAAATTCTAAGAAAAACATATGTTAGGATGCTGCGAGATGAATGGGATGCTGCATGGAGATGAATCTTGATCTTCTTCATCTCCCATCTTAATACAGCATCCCTACTTAAAGCCATCTCGGACTTAGTCGATTTTTCATAAATTCTAAGAAATTCATATGTTAGGATGCTGGGAGATGAATGGGATGCTGCATGGAGATGAATCTTGATCTCCTACATCTCCCATCTCAATACAGCATCCCTACTTAACGGCATCTCGGACTTAGTCGATTTTTCATAAATAACGGTTGAGGTGGTGATGGCGGGTCGGTGCTGTAGGGTGCCGGCCTGTTGGCTGCCTTGGCCGGGTTGGTTGGTTAACACTTGATTGAGCTTGCACCCGAGGGTAATGGCACTTGAAGGTGGGTACCGGCCGGCTGACCTGGTGTGATGGTTGGTTGGTGAACACTTGGCGGTACTTGCACTTGGCTGTGCTTGGACTTGAAGGTGGGATCCGGCTGGCCTAGGCCATTGGTGGTTGGTTGGTTGGTTAGCCCTTAGCTGGGCTGGCTGGCTGGCTGGCCATCGGTGGTGTGGTGTTTTGGGCGGTTGGTGAACACTTGGCGGTACTTGCACTTGGCTGTGCTTGGACTTGAAGGTGGGATCCGGCTGGCCTAGGCCATTGGTGGTTGGTTGGTGGGTTAGCCCTTAGTTGGGCTGGCTGGCTGGCTGGCCATCGGTGGTGTGGTGTGGTGAGGTGTGTGGAGTCGAGCATCGCGCGCCGTTGCCTTCTTCGGAGTGTTGTAGGTACGCAAGTGCTTGCAATGCAAAGAGGTTGGTGATGGAGTGACATTGCCTTCACCATGGGGTTGCGGGTACTTAGGTACTTGCAAGGAGATGGTGGTATGGTGGTGTTGCGTGTGTGGTGTTCGATTAGAAAGATATAATTTCTAAGTCCGGATTAGTGCTGTCAGTGGGGCCCCCGCTAACAGGTCCTGCACGGCCACCGTGGGGCTTGACTTGGCGCTATTCCGGACTTGGGGCGATCACGATGTCCCCGTGCGGGACTTAGAAGATGGAAGAACACACGTACCCTTATCCCATGACTTGTGAGCGATTGGCATACGTTACCACATGAAGAGAAAAATTGGCTAAGTCCCGGATCCATATTATATGAACAGAATAATCGGCTAAGTCCCGGATCCATATTATATGAAGAGAAATATCGGCTAAGTCCAGGATCCATATATAATAACCTAATAATCGGCTAAGTCCAGGATCCATATAATATGAAGAGAAAAATCGGCTAAGTCCGAGATTGGGTCTGTCAGAAATACACTTCCAAGTTACCACACAAGCAAGCAAGATGGCCTAGTGATGGATCCATATGATATGAGGAGAAAAATCGGCTAAGTCCCAGATTGGGTCTGTCAGAAATACACTTCCAAGTTACCACACAAGCAAGCAAGATGGCCTAGTGAGGGATCCATATAATATGAATAGAAAAATCGGCTAAGTCCGAGATTGGGTCTGTCGGAAATACACTATCAAGTTACCACACAAGCAAGCAAGATGGCCTAGTGATGGATCCATATGATATGAAGAGAAAAATCGGCTAAGTCCCAGATTGGGTCTGTCAGAAATACACTTCCAAGTTACCACACAAGCAAGCAAGATGGCCTAGTGATAGATCCATATGATATGAAGAGAAAAATCGGCTAAGTCCTAGATCCATATAATATGAAGAGAAAAATCGGCTAAGTCCCAGATTGGGTCTGTCAGACATACACTTCGAAGTTACCACACAAGCAAGCAAGTTGGCCTAGTGATGGATCCATATGATATGAAGAGAAAAATCGGCTAAGTCCCAGATTGGATCTGTCAGAAATACACTTCCAAGTTACCACATAAGCAAGCAAGATGGCCTAGTGATGGATAAATATAATATGAAGAGAAAAATCGGCTAAGTCCCAGATTGGCTCTGTCAGACATACACTTTCAAGTTACCACACAAGCAAGCAAGTTGGCCTAGTGATGGATCCATATGATATGAAGAGAAAAATCGGCTAAGTCCCAGATTGGGTCTGTCAGAAATACACTTCCAAGTTACCACATAAGCAAGCAAGATGGCCTAGTGATGGATCCATATAATATGAAGAGAAAAATCGGCTAAGTCCCAGATTGGCTCTGTCAGACATACACTTTCAAGTTACCACACAAGCAAGCAAGATGGCCTAGTGATGGATCCATATAATATGAAGAGAAAAATCGGCTAAGTCCCAGATTGGGTCTGTCAGAAATACACTTCCAAGTTACCACACAAGCAAGCAAGATGGCCTAGTGATGGATCCATTTGATATGAAGAGAAAAATCGGCTAAGTCCCAGATTGGGTCTGTCAGAAATACACTTCCAAGTTACCAGACAAGCAAGCAAGATGGCCTAGTGATGGATCCATATGATATGAAGAGAAAAATCGGCTAAGTCCGAGATTGGGTCTGTCAGACATACACTTCCAAGTTACCACACAAGCAAGCAAGTTACCACATGAAGAGAAAGCCGGCAAAGTCCGGGAATGTTACCACATGAACTGGAAAATGGGCAAAAACCTACCTTCACAGGGAACGTGAATAAGTAAGGCTGTAGACATCGGATCGACAAGCCAAAGACTGATATGGAAAGGAAATGAGTAGTACTAGCTTTCCTGAGAGTTGCAGAGCTTAGACTGCATATGAACGAAAGTTATTAAGCGTCAAAGTCAGAGAAGTTACCCAAAGGAACACAAGTTCCAACTTAGAGCATGTATACCGCCTAGACGGTAAGAGGTACGGCCAGGCTGAGGAATAAGGAAATGTTGGCCAACATGTTCCCTAACTATTCCCCGAAGACCGCAAAGCAATCCAACATCAACCAAGAAAGTTATAGCCCGATCAAGGAAACACCTACTTTGCACCGATATTGCACCAAATACATGTACCAAGCACCTTCGGTTGCATACCTGCAGGGGTTTACCATAGTAGGCCATGGAAGACCGATATACCGAACATAATCACTTTCTATCTCCTCGGGTGTTTGAGATAGCGCTTTGCGGTACAAGAACGAAAGTTAGACTTTATCTTGGTGCATCTTTTTGCCCAAGATCACAAGACCCTATCTACCAAGGCAAGAAAGTTGTGTGGGGACAAAATGTCCAAAAGTGCCCAAAGTGGCACACTTGAACCATATATTCGAGAAAAACACAAGTGTGGGCCCGAGCTAGCAAGTTGAAATGTTCTGACCGTCAGTAGCCCTAGTTGAGGTGCACTTATCATTATATGAGGCCAACGTGCCAGCTAGTCTCTAAAGGGGCGATATGGGTGTTCCAAGGTTTGTACCCAATTGAGGAAAAAACAGGGTAAGGTACGGTGTACCGCGAATAACTCGGGCTATAGATGTCCGATCGATGAGTTTGGCATATGTATGGAAAGGTCTCGACGAGACCTAACTACCCTGAAAGTATGAAGGCAAAGACTTGAATGACCGGGAAGTTATTAAGTGCACAAGTGGTAAAGTTGCACCAAAGTCCATGTTACCCGAAGTGGTACATGAACACCCAATATTCGACCAAAACACAAGTTTAGAGACGAGCTAGCGAGCTACATTGTTCAGACCGTCAGTAGTCTGCATCAAGACACGCATTTCATTATATTGAGCCTAGCCGCTAGCTCGACTCGAAGTCGGTCATATGGTTGGTTGATGGTTTGGACCGACCACGTGGTGTACCAAGGTGATGTACCTTTCATGAATTAAAACTCTGGCTGTATGGCACTGAGCGACAAGCTAAGGTGTGATTTGGAATAGTCTTGAGTGGGACTATTTAGGAAAAATGCGAACAAAAAATCACAAAGTCCTTGGGCGAAGCTATTAGCGAAACATAGAGCAAATTGGTACCAAAAACTATGGAAATGGGACTTGAGTCAAAAATAACCGCAAGTTGGAGAAGAGATAGCAAGCTTGCGTAGAACAATTATATTTGGTGCATGGTATCACCAACAAAAAAGTATATGGGGCCAAGGTGCTGGCTGGCCTCCAAAGTGGAGATATGGGCGATCCAAAGTTTGTACCCAAGTACGAACAAGTATGGAAAAAACAGGGTAAGGTACCAAGTACCATTAATAACTTCGGCTGTAGATGGCCGAGCGAGGCAAACGGCTCACCGTTGGAAAGGTCTTGGGGAGACCTATCTACCCTGAAAGTTTCATGAGGCTGAGTTGAAAGACCACGGAGATATTAGGTGATGATGGTCCAATTCGGGGACCAAGTCGCAGGAAATGGCGCTTGACCAAAATCACCCTTGGAAGGTGAATACCGGCTTACCGGTAAGAGATAGCGACTTGGCGTAGAATACTCATAAGTTGGGCGTGTAGAGACGCAACTTTTATTATATGGGGCCAACCCGGTCAGGGTGCTCCAAGTCGGTCGTTTGGTTGGTTTATGGTTTGGGCCGACCACGTGGTGTGCCAAGTTGAGGTACCTTTCATGAATTATAACTTGGTCAGTTTGCCACCGAGCGACAAGCTGCGGTGTGTTTTGGAATGGTCTTGAGTGGGACTATCATGGAAAAATACAAGTAGAAAATCAGCTTGTCCATGGCCGAAACTATTAGTGAAACATATAGCAAAATGGGTCCAAAAACGAATGAAATGGGTCTTGGACCAAGAATAACGGCAAGTTGGAGAAGAGATAGCAAGTTGACGTAGAACAATTATATTTGGTGCATGGTATGAACAACAAAAAAGTATATGGGGCCAAGGTGCTGGCTGGCCTCCAAAGTGGAGATATGGGCGATCCAAAGTTTGTACCCAAGTACGAACAAGTATGGAAAAAACAGGGTAAGGTACCAAGTACCATTAATAACTTCGGCTGTATATGGCCGAGCGAGGCAAACGGCTCACCGTTGGAAAGGTCTTGGGGAGACCTATCTACCCTGAAAGTTTCATGAGGCTGAGTTGAAAGACCACGGAGATATTAGGTGATGATGGTCCAATTCGGGGACCAAGTCGCAGGAAATGGCGCTTGACCAAAATCACCCTTGGAAGGTGAATACCGGCTTACCGGTAAGAGATAGCGACTTGGCGTAGAATACTCATAAGTTGGGCGTGTAGAGACGCAACTTTTATTATATGGGGCCAACCCGGTCAGGGTGCTCCAAGTCGGTCGTTTGGTTGGTTTATGGTTTGGGCCGACCACGTGGTGTGCCAAGTTGAGGTACCTTTCATGAATTATAACTTGGTCAGTTTGCCACCGAGCGACAAGCTGCGGTGTGTTTTGGAATGGTCTTGAGTGGGACTATCATGGAAAAATACAAGTAGAAAATCAGCTTGTCCATGGCCGAAACTATTAGTGAAACATATAGCAAAATGGGTCCAAAAACGAATGAAATGGGTCTTGGACCAAGAATAACGGCAAGTTGGAGAAGAGATAGCAAGTTGACGTAGAACAATTATATTTGGTGCATGGTATGAACAACAAAAAAGTATATGGGGCCAAGGTGCTGGCTGGCCTCCAAAGTGGAGATATGGGCGATCCAAAGTTTGTACCCAAGTACGAACAAGTATGGAAAAAACAGGGTAAGGTACCAAGTACCATTAATAACTTCGGCTGTAGATGGCCGAGCAAGACAAACGGCATACCGTTGGAAAGGTCTTGGGGAGACCTATCTACCCTGAAAGTTTCATGAGGCTGAGTTGAAAGACCACGGAGATATTAGGTGATGATGGTCCAATTCGGGGACCAAGTCGCAGGAAATGGCACTTGACCAAAATCACCCTTGGAAGGTGAATACCGGCTTACCGGTAAGAGATAGCGACTTGGCGTAGAATATTCATAAGTTGGGCGTGTAGAGACGCAACTTTTATTATATGGGGCCAACCCGGTCAGGGTGCTCCAAGTCGGTCGTTTGGTTGGTTTATGGTTTGGGCCGACCACGTGGTGTGCCAAGTTGAGGTACCTTTCATGAATTATAACTTGGTCAGTTTGCCACCGAGCGACAAGCTGCGGTGTGTTTTGGAATGGTCTTGAGTGGGACTATCAAGGAAAAATACCAATCGAAAATCAGCTTGTCCATGGCCGAAGCTATTAGTGAAACATATAGCAAAATGGGTCCAAAAACGAATGAAATGGGAATTGGACCAAGAATAACGGCAAGTTGGAGAAGAGATAGCAAGTTGGCGTAGAACAATTATATTTTGGGCATAGTATGACCAACAAAAAAGTATTTGGGGCCAAGGTGCTAGCTGGCCTCCAAAGTGGAGATATGGGCGATCCAAAGTTTGTACCCAAGTACGAACAAGTATGGAAAAAACAGGGTAAGGTACCAAGTACCATTAATAACTTCGGCTGTATATGGCCGAGCGAGGCAAACGGCTCACCGTTGGAAAGGTCTCGGGGAGACCTATCTACCCTGAAAGTTTCATGAGGCTGAGTTGAAAGACCACGGAGATATTAGGTGATGATGGTCGTATTCGGGGACCAAGTCGCAGGAAATGGCACTTGACCAAAATCCCCCTTGGAAGGTGAATACCGGCTTACCGGTAAGAGATAGCGACTTGGCGTAGAATATTCATAAGTTGGGCGTGTAGAGACGCAACTTTCATTATATGGGGGCAACCCGATCAGGGTGCTCCAAGTCGGTCGTTTGGTCGGTTTATGGTTTGGGCCGACCACGTGGTGTACCAAGGTGAGGTACCTTTCATGAATTATAACTCGGTCAGTTTGCCACCGAGCGACAAGTCGCGGTGTGTTTTGGAATGGTCTTGAGTGGGACTATCAAGCAAAAATACAAACAGAAAATCAGCTTGTCCATGGCCGAAGCTATTAGTAAAACATATAGCAAAATGGGTCCAAAAACGAATGAAATGGGTCTTGGACCAAGAATAACGGCAAGTTGGAGAAGAGATAGCAAGTTGACGTAGAACAATTATATTTGGTGCATGGTATGAACAACAAAAAAGTATATGAGGCCAAGGTGCTGGCTGGCCTCCAAAGTGGAGATATGGGCGATCCAAAGTTTGTACCCAAGTATGGCAAAAACTGGTAGAGGTACCTTTCATGAATTACTGCTCAGGCTGTATGGCACTTAGCGGGACGCTTGGCTCTGGTATGGAATAGTCTTGAGTGGGACTATCAAGGAAAAATACGAACAAAAAATCACCATGTCCACGGACGAAGGTATTAGCGAAACTTAGAGCGAAATTGCGACCAAGTCGCTGGAAATGGCCCTTGGACCAAGTATACCGTCAAGGCGGTACGAGATAGCGAGTTGACGTGGAATATTTATAAGTTTGCCTCCACGAGACGAAAGTTTAGTTATATGGGGCCAACCCGCTCAGGGTTGTCCAAGTCGGTCATATGGCTGATCGAAATTTTCGACCAAGTACTGAGAAAACAGGGTAAGGTACCGTGTACCTCGAATAACTTTGGCTGTAGATGTCCGAGCGAGGCAAACGGCATAGCGTTGGAAAGGTCTTGAGGTGTTCTAGGCACCCTGAAAGTTTGAAAAGGCTATCTGGAAAACTCGTGGAGATATTAGAGAAACATTGGGCCCAAAAGATACCAAGTCGCAGGAAATGGGCCCTCCAAGAACACCCTAAAATCCCAATTACGGCTAAGTTGCAGGCCAGCTAGCGAAGTGAAATGTTCTAGGCATAACTAGAACACGTTAATGCGCAACTTTTTGAATCAGAACTTTTTTCGATATCTGGCCCCCAAAGGGGGGATATGGGCGATCAAAGGATTTTTCCAAGTTTCGGTACTTTTTACGGTATCGCTCATAGCTCCGGCTGTATGCAAGCAAATGACAATCTAAGACATGATTTGGAAAGGTATTGAGCAGTACTAACTTACGTTAGAACACAGCGAAGCGCTATCGGTTCATGGCAAGGCCGATATAAGCAGTCAAAGATGAAAAATGTTGACAAAATGAACAAAAATTACCTTGGTACGCGAATAGCGGCCAGGGATGAAGAGGTACGAAGGTGGTGTAGAAGAATTATAATTAGGGCTTGGTACGCTCTAAAAGTTTGCCGAAGACCGCAAAGCGCTCAGACCCATAGAAAGTGGCCATTTGGGCCGAACAGTGCGTGCAAAGAGGTGAAAATGCAAAAATTGCACTTTGGGGGGCGATTTGCGGGGGGAAGGAGGGGTCGGAGGGCAAAATGTCCCTTAACCAAAAAGTCTTATCTCGTCGAGATCTACAACATTGCCGAAGACCGCAAAGCGCTAGCTCGCAATCGAAAAATCGAGAATTTGAAAATTTTCTAAGTCTTGGGCTCCCTAAGGAAAAGTTTCAAAAATCACGTTTGTCCCCAATTTTGAAGGGGAAGGAGTCGGTTCCGGGGCATGGTGTCTTCGGCAAAAAGTCTTATCTTTTTGCGTACTTTCGACTAGTTCAATAAAAATTTTTGACCCAAAATTTGTTCGGCGGACCCCTAGGTCGAAAAACCCGAAAAAAGTCGAAAAAAGTCGAAAATGTCGAAAAATGAGAAAACCTCATATTCGGACTCTACACGAGCCCCAGATATTGAAAAGTGAAATCCGCGGTCGATTTGGAACAAAAAATTGACCTAGGCAAAGTTGTATGGAGGTAGGGACCCCTGAGAAAAAAGTTTGGTCCCGAGGCTCCTTGGACCACCAAGTCCCTAGGTCGGACCAAAATCGGAAAAAATCCGACCAAAGTCGAAAGTGTCGAAAATTTTAAAAAACCCCTTTTGGGGCCCTATGGCCTCCCTAGATTATGAAAAGTGAGGTCCGCGGCCGATCCGGAAGAAAAACTTGACCTAGGCAAACTTGTATGACGGTGGGGACCCAAAAAAATTTCGATGAGTGTAGTTTAGACAGGCCGGAAAATGTATCGGTGGTCCGTATCAAGGGACGTCTTTTAGTTCCATGGGGTGGTGGTCGTCGAACAAAGTCGCCTAGGTCGACCACCAGAAAGACCAGTCGTGTTGTAATGGATGTTTTGACCACTTTACTAGGGAAACCTAGTAGGTCGAAGCAAATTTGGGGTTCGAGATGAGTTGGTGAAAGTTGGTCCAACCTAGGTGTGCTTGGTGGAGGTTGACCATGAAAGTAGAGCATGATAGGAATGAATGAATAACTTTGGTTCTAGATGTCGGATCGGTACACTTTCGGCAGTTTTGGAAAGGTGAAGGCCTGCTCTAGCTATGTTTCCTACCAAGCTGAGCGCCTACTAGTGACCCGGAGGAGGTATTAAGGGTCAAAGGCAAAAAGGGGTACCCTAAAGTGCGTGTGACCAAGAAAATGGGAAAAACGGTATCGCCTATAGCTCAGGCTGTATGGCTCGGATCGGAAAGCTTGGATATGCGTTGGAAAGGTCTTGACGAGCGCTAGCTATGTGTCCTACCAAGCGAAGCGCTAGGTGTTGAGCAAGTCGGTCATATTAGAGGGCAAAGGTGAAAAATGGTGGTTTAGAGGCGAAAATTCACCTTATGATCGAAAATAGCGGGCGAACGATAAGAGCTACGAACACGGCGTAGAACAATCATAAGTACGTTACCACAAGACCTAACTTTGGCCAATATAGAGCGAGAAGATCGGAGGTACCCATCAGGGTGATATGGCTGGTTCAAAGTTGGACCAAAACGAGACTTGAGAAATGGATTGAAACACGGTATCGCGAATAACTCAGGCTGTATGGAACGGATCGACAAGCTTAGATCAGTTTTGGAAAGGTCGAACCGAGCGCTAACTATAATCCCAAACAACCGAAGCGCTAAGTGTTGAGCAAAACTGAGTTATTAAGCGACAAAGTGGAAAAATAATACCAAAATTTCCAAAAATCACACAAGACCAAGAATACCGAGCAGGCGGTAAGAGATAGCGGGTTGACGTAGAATACTTATAAGTTTGCCTCTACGAGACCTAAAAGTCGTCCACAGACAGCGAGAAGATCGGACCACTCTGGAAGGGTGATACGAGTGGTCAAAAATTGGCAAAAATGAAACATGGCTAAAATGGATTTGACTTGTGCACCGTATAGCTCCGGCTGTATGGCATGGATTGTTAAGCTAGGATATGTTTTGGAAAGGTAACACCCAGCGCTAGATACGACTAGAAGAAAGCAAAGCGCTAGCTAGCATGATTTGGAAGTTATTAAGTGTCAAAGTCGAAAAATGTTACCAAAATTGAAACTCGAGTACATTGGGCCAAAAAGTACAAGTTGTGAAATTTGGACTTACGAGTAAAATACCGAGCAGGCGGTAAGAGATAGAGACTTGGTGTAGAACAATTATATGTTGGGCATGTTATAACCTATATTTGGCCCGAACATAGTGACGAGATCGGTGGTACCCAAAAGGGTGGTACAGGTGTTAGATGGTTTTCCCAGAGCATAAGCTCCACATGATATGGAAAACGGGAAACATCATAACTTCGGCTGTATGGCATGGAATGGAACGAACAAGGTATCGATGGAAAGAGAAAAGGTAGCGCTAACTATAATTCCTACCAAGCAAAGCGCTAGCATGTGACCGTTCGGGTGTTATTGTGAGTCAAAGTCAGAAATTGTTACCACGAGAGGCGAAAATCCAACTAAGTCCATGAATACCGGGCTGGCGGTAAGAGATACGGCTTGGCCGTAGAACATTTATAAGTTGGCCAAGACAAGGCCTAAGTTTCGTCCATAGACGACAAGAAGATCGAAGATACCTGAAGGTGAGATATGGGCGTCCCAAAGTGGGCCTTTGAAAAAGTGACAAACTTCCCTTATAACAGCATACACCAAATATCTCTGGCTCTATGGCACCGAATAAGAAGTTGAGCTCAGCGACAGAAAGGTGATAGTCAGCGCTAAATATCATACGAACAGAGTGAAGCGCTAAAGGGAAAGGATCTTGGTGATATAAGGTGACAAAGTCGAGAAAAGTTGCCTCAAAATCATGAAAAATGTGAAAAAATGGCTAAGTCCCGGGTGCCTTAAGGGCAGGTTAATCGAATGTACCGAGCTGGCGGTACGAGATAGAGACTTGGTGTAGAACAATTATATGTTTGGCATGGCAAGACCTACATTCGGCCAATACAAAGTGAGAAGATCAAAGATACCCGCAAGGGTGATATTGGTGTCCAAAGGAAAAAAGCACTAAGTCTTGGGAAACTTATATGAAGAAAAAGGACCCTGATGGGTCATATAGGATGGATCGAAAAATCGGCTAAGTCCCAAAATGGGGATGTCAGAACTACACTCAAATGTTACCACACCAAGCAAGGCAAACTTATATGAAGCAAAGGACCCTGATGGGTCATATGGTATTGGTCGAAAAATCCGCTAAGTCCCAAAATGGGGATGTCAGAACTACACTCATGTGTTTACACACCAAGCAAGGCAAACTTATATGAAGCAAAGGACCCTGATGGGTCATATGGTATTTTACGAAAAATCGGCTAAGTCCCAAAATGGTGATGTCAGAACTACACTAAAATGTTACCACACCAAGCAAGGCAAACTTATATGAAGGCAAGGACCCTGATGGGTCATATGGTATTTTACGAAAAATCGGCTAAGTCCCAAAATGGTGATGTCAGAACTACACTAAAATGTTACCACACCAAGCAAGGCAAACTTATATGAAGGCAAGGACCCTGATGGGTCATATGGTATGGATCGAAAAATCGGCTAAGTCCCAAAATGGGGATGTCTGAACTACACTCAAATGTTACCACATCAAGCAAGGCAAACTTATATGAAGGAAAGGACCCTGATGGGTCATATGGTATTTTACGAAAAATCGGCTAAGTCCCAAAATGGGGATGTCAGAACTACACTCATGTGTTACCACACCAAGCAAGGCAAACTTATATGAAGGCAAGGACCCTGATGGGTCATATGGTATTTTACGAAAAATCGGCTAAGTCCCAAAATGATGATGTCAGAACTACACTCAAATGTTACCACACCAAGCAAGGCAAACTTATATGAAGCAAAGGACCCTGATGGGTCATATGGTATTGATCGAAAAATCGGCTAAGTCCCAAAATGGGGATGTCAGAACTACACTCAAATGTTACCACACCAAGCAAGGCAAACTTATATGAAGGCAAGGACCCTGATGGGTCATATGGTATTTTACGAAAAATCGGCTAAGTCCCAAAATGGGGATGTCAGAACTACACTAAAAAGTTACCACACCAAGCAAGGCAAACTTATATGAAGCAAAGGACCCATATGGGTCATATGGTATTTTACGAAAAATCGGCTAAGTCCCAAAATGATGATGTCAGAACTACACTCAAATGTTACCATACCAAGCAAGGCAAACTTATATGAAGCAAAGGACCCTGATGGGTCATATGGTATTTTACGAAAAATCGGCTAAGTCCCAAAATGGGGATGTCAGAACTACACTAAAAAGTTACCACACCAAGCAAGGCAAACTTATATGAAGCAAAGGACCCATATGGGTCATATGGTATTTTACGAAAAATCGGCTAAGTCCCAAAATGGGGATGTCAGAACTACACTAAAAAGTTACCACACCAAGCAAGGCAAACTTATATGAAGCAAAGGACCCATATGGGTCATATGGTATTTTACGAAAAATCGGCTAAGTCCCAAAATGATGATGTCAGAACTACACTCAAATGTTACCATACCAAGCAAGGCAAACTTATATGAAGCAAAGGACCCTGATGGGTCATATGGTATTTTACGAAAAATCGGCTAAGTCCCAAAATGGGGATGTCAGAACTACACTAAAAAGTTACCACACCAAGCAAGGCAAAGTACCTAGGTGAACCCTAGGAAGAAACACGGACCAAGTCAGATGGCCTAAGTCAATAGAACAAGTGACCTAGGCAAAGTTGTATGGCGCTGAGGACCCTGAAAAATCTGGTTAGTGTAGTTCAGACAGGGGAGGTTTCTGGGTCGGCTGAACCTCCTTATTTTGGGTTTTGACCTCCTCAAGAAGCTACACCTAGGCAAACTGCCTAGGGTGAAAGTGCGAAGACCAATCGAATAGTAAGACAAGTTTTGACCGATCGCCCTAGGCAAGCTTGTATGAAGAAAGGGACCCTATGGGTCATATGGAAATACATGAAAAATCGGCTAAGTCCCAAAATTGGGATGTCTGAACTACACTAAAAAGTTACCACATCAAGCAAGGCAAAGTACCTAGGTGAACCCTAGCAAGAAACACGGACCAAGTCAGATGGCCTAAGTCAAGAGAACAAGTGACCTAGGCAAAGTTGTATGACGGTGAGGACCCTGAAAAATCTGGTTAGTGTAGTTTAGACAGGGGAGGTTTTTGGGTCGGCTGAACCTCCTTATTTTGGGTTTTGACCTCCTCAAGAAGCTACACCTAGGCAAACTGCCTAGGGTGAAAGTGCGAAGACCAATCGAATAGTAAGACAAGTTTTGACCGATCGCCCTAGGCAAGCTTGTATGAAGAAAGGGACCCTATGGGTCATATGGAAATACATGAAAAATCGGCTAAGTCCCAAAATTGGGATGTCTGAACTACACTAAAAAGTTACCACATCAAGCAAGGCAAAGTACCTAGGTGAACCCTAGGAAGAAACACGGACCAAGTCAGATGGCCTAAGTCAAGAGTACAAGTGACCTAGGCAAAGTTGTATGGCGCTGAGGACCCTGAAAAATCGGGTTAGTGTAGTTCAGACAGGGGAGGTTTCTGGGTCGGCTGAACCTCCTTATTTCGGGTTTTGGCCTCCTCAAGAAGACAGACCTAGGCAAACTGCCTAGGGTGAAAGTGCGAAGACCAATCGAATAGTAAGACAAGTTTTGACCGATCGCCCTAGGCAAGCTTGTATGAAGAAAGGGACCCTATGGGTCATATGGAAATACATGAAAAATCGGCTAAGTCCCAAAATTGGGATGTCTGAACTACACTAAAAAGTTACCACATCAAGCAAGGCTAAGTACCTAGGTGAACCCTAGGAAGAAACACGGACCAAGTCAGATGGCCTAAGTCAAGAGTACAAGTGACCTAGGCAAAGTTGTATGGCGCTGAGGACCCTGAAAAATCGGGTTAGTGTAGTTCAGACAGGGGAGGTTTCAGGGTCGGCCGAACCTCCTTATTTCGGGTTTTGGCCTCCTCAAGAAGACAGACCTAGGCGAACTGCCTAGGGTGAAAGTGCGAAGACCAATCGAATAGTAAGACAAGTTTTGACCGATCGCCCTAGGCAAGCTTGTATGAAGAAAGGGACCCTATGGGTCATATGGAAATATACGAAAAATCGGCTAAGTCCCAAAATTGGGATGTCAGAACTACACTATAAAGTTACCACATTAGCAAGGCAGACTTGTATGAAGAACGGGACCCTGGTGAAAGTAGCAAATATCCCAAACCGAACATGAATATTATACACACAAGAGTACGAACATAAAGGAACACGGACCAAGCGTACCGAGAGAATCGGTACTATAGAACCCTCGTGGTTCTACACAAAGACTTTATGTTAGGGGTTCAAGCCCCATAGTACTCAAACGGTGACAGTAGCAAATATCCCAAAACGAACGTGAATCTTATTCACAAGAGTACGAACATAAAGGAACACGGACCAAGCGTACCGAGAGAATCGGTACTATAGAGCCCTCGTGGTTCTACACAAAGACTTTATGTTCGGGGTTCACACCCCAAATCGAACGTGGAATTTACTTTCTGATGGTCATGCGGTCGTCCAAAGGGGTCTAGTATCCTGGGATGACAAGCATCACGGGCACAGCTCGTATCAAAACAGTCGAAGAGGCCCGCGAAAGCTTGCTTTCCATGGCTATGCGATGCACAAATTGAGTTTACTCACCGTAGTATAAAACGAACGAACCGAACCTATCCGAGTAGGGATAATGGGCGCAGTAACATACTTCTGTGACCCAGCGAGAGTTGAACGAGGTGACATGAACTGTCAGTGGCTTATATCAGATGGGATACATACATGAGATTGCTTTCAAATCTACACTCTAAAACCTAACCAAGTAAAAGCGAACGTGGGGAGGATTCGAAACTGGTAACGAAATCTTAAGCTGGAAAGAGTCATCACTATGGATACATATTATGCGAAACCAATCAAGTGCTCATTACTGATCCAAAACCGAAGAGCACTAGTGAACACCTTAATCTCACCCTAGTTCACATCCAAGTGATCGACCACGTGTGTGAAGCAAAGACCAATCGAATTCCTCAATGGACCGAACACTATGAACAAATGGCCAAAAACGTTATAACTATCCAAACATACTACTATCTAGCGAAAGTCATCACGATGGAACCATACCATGATCTTTAACCTATAGCGCTCACCATATTCCTACCCAGAGTGCAAGTGAACAGATTGCCCACCCTTACCCAGTTCACAACCACGTGATCGACTAACATACCGAGGTTACCACAAGTCAAAGTTATACGTTTACAAGCGCAAGACCAATCGAAAACCCCGAAAGCAATCTCGACCCAAAATGTATTATCCGTGAGTGTAGTCGAGTCTCGTACTCGTCATCTGTAATCGTCGGATAGAATATCCAGTACACGGTTGTCTTTCCAAATGAAATCTACATACAGAACTCGCTCTTGGCAAATGGGTGGCAATGGCGCAATCAGGAGCGAGTTCCCGTCCGGGTGCCAAGTGATTGGCAAATGTCTGGGGGAAAGCAACCATATATTGATTTGTCTGTTAGTGTACTGGGTGTTTGAGGTATGTAGTATCCACGCTTGGTTGGGTGTGTCAGAGGACCATGGATGCGTTCACAACCCCAATTGGGGTACATCGGGAATGATTTTGTGGAACCGATGTGCCCGGCACACACTAAGTTTTGTTGCAAGTTAATAGTGTGCCATGTCCGGGGGGGTTGTGATTAAACTCTGGTGAATTGCGTACTGTGGTGATTGGGGTATGAAAGCCCCGCAGTTGCAATGATCGGACGCGCCTAGCGTGTCCTTTAGTTGATGGTAGGGAAATGAAGGCCCTTGTCAGCTCACCTAAGTATTCATGGAAGTTTGGCATAAGGTCGCTGTGGTAGGGGTATGAAGGCCCCGTCAGCGCATGCACAATCGGGCGCACGTGCGCTTAGCGGAGTCGAATGCCGCTCAAGTGCCTGTCCGGTGCATCGGGTGTGTGTGATACGAGGGCAATGAGGTTCGCACGGGGGCTCGCCTCCCGTGTGCTACCGGACTTGACAACATATAGAACGTGGTGTTTGCTCCTCCGGGTGCAATGGGACAATGAACATTCGAACGCAAAGTCGGAATTCTGGTTGATCCTACCAGTAATATACGCTCGTCTCAAAGGTTAAGCCATGCATGTCTAAGTACAAACAGATTTAATGTGAAACCGCATAAGGCTCAGTATAACAGCTATAATTTACGAGATCATCAACCTAGTTACTTGGATAACTGTGGAAAATCTAGAGCTAATACATGCAACATGCCAGGACCCTCGCGGGAACTGGTGCACTTATTAGTCAAACCAATCGCGGGTTCTCCGTGTCATTGAGTTGAAGTCTGGATAATGATGCTGATCGTATGGTCTCGCACCGACGACAGATCTCGCAAATATCTGCCCTATCAACTATGGATGGTAGTATAGAGGACTACCATGGTTGCAACGGGTAACGGGGAATCAGGGTTCGATTCCGGAGAGGGAGCCTGAGAAATGGCTACCACATCCAAGGAAGGCAGCAGGCGCGTAAATTACCCAATCCCGGGACGGGGAGGTAGTGACGAGAAATAACAATATGAAACTCTTTAATGATGTTTCATAATTGGAATGAGTAGAGCATAAATCCTTCTACGAGGATCAAGTGGAGGGCAAGTCTGGTGCCAGCAGCCGCGGTAATTCCAGCTCCACTAGCGTATATTAAAATTGTTGCGGTTAAAACGTTCGAAGTTGATACTTGTCCAACACAGTCCGGCTCCGCCGACCCGGTCAACCCGTGGTCGGTGGGCCAAGTCGGAATCTGGTTGCGACTCAATGGTGTGGTAGGGCACCAAGTCTGTGTCATGGTGTGCCCTTCAACGGGTGCAAGTGTAACATAGAGCTCGACCGCTCACGTTTACCTTGAACAAATTAGAGTGCTTAAAGCAGGGTGCCCAAACGCCCTAGAATAATCTTGCATGGAATAATGGAATACGACCTTGGTCTAATCTTTCATTGGTTTGTACTCAGACCGGAGGTAATGATTAACAGAAGTAGTTGGGGACACTAGTATTACGGCGCGAGAGGTGAAATTCGTAGACCGTCGTAAGACTAACTAAAGCGAAGGCATTTGTCAAGGATGCTTTCTTTAATCAAGAACGAAAGTTAGAGGATCGAAGGCGATTAGATACCGCCCTAGTTCTAACCGTAAACGATGCCAACTAGCAATTGGGAGACGCTACAACCAGGTGCTCTCAGTAGCTTCCGGGAAACCAAAGTCAGGTTCCGGGGGAAGTATGGTTGCAAAGTTGAAACTTAAAGGAATTGACGGAAGGGCACCACAATGAAATGGAGCTTGCGGTTCAATTTGACTCAACACGGGAAAACTTACCAGGTCCGAACTTATGGAGGTGAGACAGATTAATAGCTCTTTCTCAAATTTAAGGGTAGTGGTGCATGGCCGTTCTTAGTTCGTGGATTGATTTGTCTGGTTAATTCCGATAACGAACGTGACTCACATATGCTAACTAGAACGCAGTCAGCGTTAATGCGTCGATGCCGATTGGAACGGGTTAGGACCTTTCGGTGGAGTATGACCTGACACCTTCGCTGTTCGTGTGCGCAAGTGCACTTACGGTACGCTGCTTAGCAGGACAATTTGTGTTTAGCAAAATGAGATCGAGCGATAACAGGTCCGTGATGCCCTTAGATGTTCTGGGCTACACGCGTGCTACAATGTGGGTAGCAGCGTGTCTCCTATTCCGAGAGGAACGGGAAATCACTCAAATACTCACTTAGTAGGGATTATGGATTGCAATGGTCCATATGAACTCGGAACTTCTAGTAAGTGCTGGTCATCAGCCAGCGTTGAATACGTCCCTGCCCTTTGTACACACCGCCCGTCGCTACTACCGATGGATTATTTAGTGAGGTCTTTGGAGATGATCGTTCGCTGGATCCTCGTGAACCGCGTCTGCTTTATCGAAGTTGACCGAACTTGATGATTTAGAGGAAGTAAAAGTCGTAACAAGGTTTCCGTAGGTGAACCTGCGGAAGGATCATTAGTGGCCAAGTGATCCTTCCAGAAGTCCGAACCTGCGGGTTGAGACTTCGGCACAAGTTGCCATATGATAATTGACGAAACACTATAGAAGTCCGAACCTGCGGGTTGAGACTTAGGCACAAGTTGCCATATGAACATTGACGAAACACTATGAAGTCCGAACCTGCGGGTTGAGACTTAGGCACAAGTTGCCTTATACATGACTTCGAACAAATACACAAGTCCGAACCTGCGGGTTGAGACTTAGGCACAAGTTGCCTTATACATGACTTCGAACAAATACACAAGTCCGAACCTGCGGGTTGAGACTTAGGCACAAGTTGCCATATGAAAATTGACGAAACACTAACAAGTCCGAACCTGCGGGTTGAGACTTAGGCACACGTTGCCTTATACATGACTTCGAACAAATACACAAGTCCGAACCTGCGGGTTGAGACTTAGGCACAAGTTGCCTTATACATACATTGGCCAAATAAACAGAAGTCCGAACCTGCGGGTTGAGACTTAGGCACAAGTTGCCATATTATATTCGATCAAACACTAAGTAGTCCGAACCTGCGGGTTGAGACTCAAGACCGTAACAAGATGTCACTATACAAGTCCGAACCTAAGGGTTGAGACTTAATGCGATCTAGATACCAAGTTGACATCCAATACCTGTTGAGCAAAACCAAAGATTCCCTGTTCTCGAATGATTACACTATATAACAGGGAATCTTGAAGAAATCAAGCAAGCGTGAAACAAAGTCATCACTTGGGCATGCTCGATAGCCAACCACATGACCTTAACCTAAGAGAGCATGCAAACCACATGATACCTATAAACGATTAACCCGCCCTAGTTCAATCGTTCACCAAGTGATGACTTCAGTATGGCTAAGAGAAAAACTTTTAAATGGGAAAAACTCTAAGTCCGAACCTCCGGGTTGAGACTTCCGCGTCGGAGGTGGGCGCACCTCCTATCCGAAAGATGGTGAATCAGGGGTGTTCGATCAGCAATGGTCGGATGCCCCGTCGTAGTCCAACTATGACAATCAAAGTCAAGACCTCCGGGTTGAGACTTTCCGCGAGTACAAGCATAAAGGAACACGGACCAAGCCGTACCGAGAGAATCGGTACTAGAGCCCTCGTGGTTCTACATTGAGAGAGCCCTCGTGGTTCTCATTAGGGGCTTTATGCAAGTCGTACTCAATACTGTGGTGTGAAGTATAAAGTATAGTCTTCGCCTGGTCCACGCTGCTTCGGCGGTCCTGGGTAAGATAGTTCATTCTAGCTTGCCCTATAGTGGAATGAGGACACTTAATGCTTCGTCTTTTAGCGGCGGCTAGACTCCTCCTCACGGGGAACGAGTTGACGCACACAGCGGCGGCTTACGCACTATGGCAATCATGGATGCCTGAAGATTCCGTGAAGTTCTCCCCTGGTCCACGCTGCCTCGGCAGTCCTGGGTAAAATGGAATATTTCCAGCTTGCCCTATAGTGGAAGAGGACTATCCAACAATACAAAGTCAAGACCTCCGGGTTGAGACTTTCCGCGTCGGTGGTGTCGCGCACCGCCTATCCGAAAGATGGTGTAACAGGGGTGTTCGATCAGCAATGGTCGGATGCCCCGTCATAGTCCAACTATGACAACCAAAGTCAAGACCTCCGGGTTGAGACTTTCCGCGTCCGGAGGTACGCGTACCGCCTACCCGAAAGATGGTGTGCTTCTGGGGTATTCGATGAGTCGGATACCCCGTCGTAGTCCAACTATGACAATACAAAGTCAAGACCTCCGGGTTGAGACTTCCGCGTCGGAGGTGCGCGCACCGCCTACCCGAAAGATGATGAATCAGGGGTGTTCGATCAGCAATGGTCGGATGCCCCGTCGTAGTCCAACTATGACAATCAAAGTCAAGACCTCCGGGTTGAGACTTCCGCGTCCGGAGGTACGCGTACCGCCTACCCGAAAGATGGTGAATCAGGGGTGTTCGATCAGCAATGGTCGGATGCCCCGTCGTAGTCCAACTATGACAATCAAAGTCAAGACCTCCGGGTTGAGACTTTCTGCGAGTACATGCATAAAGGAACACGGACCAAGCCGTACCGAGAGAATCGGTACTAGAGCCCTCGTGGTTCTACATTGAGAGAGCCCTCGTGGTTCTCATTAGGGGCTTTATGCAAGTCGTACTCAATACTGTGGTGTGAAGTATAAAGTATAGAGTCCTCCACTGGTCCACGCTGCTCCGGCGGTCCTGGGTAAGATAGTTCATTCTAGCTTGCCCTATGTGGAAGAGGACTCAATACCCTACCTGTTGAGCTTGAAACAAAGTCATCACTTGGGCATGCTCATATTGCCATACAATATTCCATTATCTACTAATGAGCATGCAGCTATATGATTATAACCTGTAAACGATTACCCCGCCGTAGTTCAGCGCTTCAACCAAGTGATGACTTCAGTATGGCTAGTGTGTGAAGTATAAAGTATAGTCCTCCCCTGGTCCACACTGCTTCGGCGGTCCTGGGTAAGATAGTTAGTTCTAGCTTGCCCTATGTGGAAGAGGACACCATACTTAATACTGTGGTGTAATGAACAAAGTATAGTCCTCCACTGGTCCACGCTGCTTTGCAGTCCTGGGTAAGATAGTTAGTTCTAGCTTGCCCTATGTGGAAGAGGGCATACAAGACAAAGTATAGTTCTCCCCTGGTCCACGCTGCTCCGGCGGTCCTGGGTAAGATAGTTAATTCTAGCTTGCCCTATGTGGAAGAGGACTCAATACCCTACCTGTTGAGCTTGAAACAAAGTCATCACTTGGGCATGCTCTTTAGCCAATCACATGACATTAACCTAAGAGAGCATGCAGCGTATTATCCCAATGCAAAGTAAACGATAGACTCGCCCTAGTTCAGTGCTTCAACCAAGTGATGACTTCAATTTGGCTAGTGTGTGAAGTATAAAGTATAGTCCTCCCCTGGTCCACACTGCTTCGGCGGTCCTGGGTAAGATAGTTAATTCTAGCTTGCCCTATGTGGAAGAGGACACCATACTTAATACTGTGGTGTAATGAACAAAGTATAGTCCTCCACTGGTCCACGCTGCTCCGGCGGTCCTGGGTAAGATAGTTCATTCTAGCTTGCCCTATGTGGAAGAGGGCATACAAGACAAAGTATAGTTCTCCCCTGGTCCACGCTGCTTCGGCGGTCCTGGGTAAGATAGTTAATTCTAGCTTGCCCTATGTGGAAGAGAGCATACATGAACCAAGAACGAAGGTTATGATCGAGGAATGATTCGACAACTAACCGATGGTATGAAATGTGAAGAATTCAAGCAAGCACACAATCAAGTCATCACTTGGGCATGCTCGATAGCCAACCCTATGACATTAACCTAGTAGAGCATGCGAAAACCAATATATATGTAAACGATGCCCCTCCCTAGTTCAGCGCTTCAACCAAGTGATGACTTCAGAATGGCTAAATCAAATCGGTTCAAAACATACCATCGGTACCCTATTGAAACACACAAGTCGATATCAAACCTCATGATTGTGTAGTCCTCCACTGGTCCACACTGCTCCGGCGGTCCTGGGTAAGATAGTTCATTCTAGCTTGCCCTATGTGGAAGAGGGCACATTACTCAATACTGTGGTGTTATGAACAAAGTATAGTCCTCCACTGGTCCACGCTGCTTCGGCGGTCCTGGGTAAGATAGTTAGTTCTAGCTTGCCCTATGTGGAAGAGGGCATACAAGACAAAGTATAGTTCTCCCCTGGTCCACGCTGCTTCGGCGGTCCTGGGTAAGATAGTTAATTCTAGCTTGCCCTATGTGGAAGAGAGCATACATGAACCAAGAACGAAGGTTATGATCGAGGAATGATTCGACAACTAACCGATGGTATGAAATGTGAAGAATTCAAGCAAGCACACAATCAAGTCATCACTTGGGCATGCTCGATAGCCAACCTCATGACATTAACCTAGTAGAGCATGCGAAAACCAATATATATGTAAACGATGCCTCCCTAGTTCAGCGCTTCAACCAAGTGATGACTTCAGAATGGCTAAATCAAATCGGTTCAAACCATACCATCGGTATCCTATTGAAACACACAAGTCGATATCAAACCTCATGATTGTGTAGTCCTCCACTGGTCCACGCCGCTTCGGCCGTCCTGGGTAAAATGGAACATTCCAGCTTGCCCTATGTGGAAGAGGGCACATTACTCAATACTGTGGTGTGAAGTATAAAGTTCAGTTCTCCCCTGGTCCACGCTGCTTCGGCGGTCCTGGGTAAGATAGTTCATTCTAGCTTGCCCTATGTGGAAGAGGACACTTCATACTTCGTCTCTAAGCGGCGGCTTGACTCCTCCCTACGGGGAACGGGTTTACGCGCACAGCGGCGGCTTACGCACTATGGCAGTCATGGATGCCTTACGTTTCTATGAAAAGTGTGTTCCTCCCCTGGTCCACGCTGCTTCGGCAGTCCTGGGTAAGATAGTTAGTTCTAGCTTGCCCTATGTGGAAGAGGACACGTAGACTTACTGTGGTGTGAAGTATAAAGTTCAGTTCTCCCCTGGTCCACGCCGCTTCGGCCGTCCTGGGTAAAATGGATTCATCCAGCTTGCCCTATGTGGAATGAGGACACTTTATGCTTCGTCTCTAAGCGGCGGCTTGCTCCTCCCTACGGGGAACGGGTATACGCGCACAGCGGCGGCTTACGTTATGGCAGTCATGGATGCCTTACGTTTCCATGAAAAGTGTGTTCCTCCCCTGGTCCACGCTGCTTCGGCAGTCCTGGGTAAGATAGTTAGTTCTAGCTTGCCCTATGTGGAAGAGGACACGTAGACTTACTGTGGTGTGAAGTATAAGGTTCAGTTCTCCCCTGGTCCACGCCGCTTCGGCCGTCCTGGGTAAAATGGATTCATCCAGCTTGCCCTATGTGGAATGAGGACACTTTATGCTTCGTCTCTAAGCGGCGGCTTGCTCCTCCCTACGGGGAACGGGTATACGCGCACAGCGGCGGCTTACGCAAGTTAGTCACCCTCGGCAGTGGATCACTCGGCTCATGGATCGATGAAGACCGCAGCTAACTGCGCGTCATAATGTGAACTGCAGGACACATGAACATTGATAAGTTGAACGCATATTGCACGTCGTGGGAACCTACCATGATGTACAGATGACTGAGCGCTTATATTTGAGAAATGTATCGCATACATTTAACTACGCCGTGACACCCGTCACGAGACGTGCACCATGATGTTAACTAGGGTCGCGACGACCCGCTAGCATTAAAGAACCCGTGGTTTACAATATACTGGCATTGGAATTCGAAGTATTTAGAGCGTCCGTGTTCCCGCGTGAGGCGGAAGTACGAGGAGAAGGCGTGCTTGTGGTGTCTGTGGTGGTGTTTACTGATGTCTAGCTTCAGCTTATTTATTTATTTAAATAGAAGCGAAGATGTCAAAGTAGCGTCGAAGCAGCAGCGGTAGCACAAATGATTCAAGTATGGAAGTTGACCAAAGGAACACAAACAAACTAGCGTATGGGCAATGGAAGGTATCAGTGAGTTAAACCACACGCGGGCTAACAGCCCGTTAACCGAGTCCAACGGTACATATTGGACATTGAAACAAAGTAGTCGCAAGCCAGATGTGACGATAACAACCGCAAGGTACATAAGCCTCAGTTCATGTGTGACAACCCCCTGAATTTAAGCATATTAATAAGGGGAGGAAAAGAAACCAACCGGGATTCCCTGAGTAGCTGCGAGCGAAACGGGAGAAGCTCAGCACGTAGGGGTGGCGGCCTGTCCGTCTATCCGATTCCGTGTACTGGTGCGTCTCACTATCCGTCATCTT
>NW_026689842.1:57500-80000 GCF_943734765.1 Anopheles ziemanni | reverse complement strand
GGGTATCGCCTGTTGTCCGAGACCACTTGCATGGTTAGCAAGCGTTGTGGTCTAATGGCCCTACCGGGCAAACACTATGGGTTCGCGAGGACTTAGAGTGCTGGTAGTGGTTGGCGGACCCAACACTCTGGGTACCTCCGGGTACTTGGGGTTGGTTGAGGACTTGGTGAACAAACACTTGATATACACTCTTCGGATGTACTTCGGGTATCGCCTGTTGTCCGAGACCACTTGCATGGTTAGCAAGCGTTGTGGTCTAATGGCCCTACCGGGCAAATACTTTGGGTTCGCGAGGACTTAGAGTGCTGGTAGTGGTTGGCGGACCCAACACTCTGGGTACCTCCGGGTACTTGGGGTTGGTTGAGAACTTGGTGAAGATACCCCTGTCACCTTGTTCGAGGCCACTTGCATGGTCGCAAGCGTTGTGATACAATGGCCCTACCGGGCAAACACTTTGGGTTCGCAAGGACTTGGAGTGCCGGGACGGGTTGGCGGATCCAACACTCTGGGTACCTCCGGGTACTTGGGGTTGGTTGAGGGCTTGGTGAGCAAACACTTGATATACGTTCTTCGGATGTACTTCGGGTGTCACCTGTTGTCCGAGGCCACTTGCATGGTCAACGGTTGAGGTGGTGATGGCGGGTCGGTGCTGTAGGGTGCCGGCCTGTTGGCTGCCTTGGCCGGGTTGGTTGGTTAACACTTGATTGAGCTTGCACCCGAGGGTAATGGCACTTGAAGGTGGGTACCGGCCGGCTGACCTGGTGTGATGGTTGGTTGGTGAACACTTGGCGGTACTTGCACTTGGCTGTGCTTGGACTTGAAGGTGGGATCCGGCTGGCCTAGGCCATTGGTGGTTGGTTGGTTGGTTAGCCCTTAGCTGGGCTGGCTGGCTGGCTGGCCATCGGTGGTGTGGTGTGTTGGGCGGTTGGTGAACACTTGGCGGTACTTGCACTTGGCTGTGCTTGGACTTGAAGGTGGGATCCGGCTGGCCTAGGCCATTGGTGGTTGGTTGGTGGGTTAGCCCTTAGTTGGGCTGGCTGGCTGGCTGGCCATCGGTGGTGTGGTGTGGTGTGGTGTGTGGAGTCGAGCATCGCGCGCCGTTGCCTTCTTCGGAGTGTTGTGGGTACGCAAGTGCTTGCAGTGCAAAGAGGTTGGTGATGGAGTGACATTGCCTTCACCATGGAGTTGCGGGTACTTAGGTACTTGCAAGGAGATGGTGGTATGGTGGTGTTGCGTGTGTGGTGTTCGATTAGAAAGATATAATTTCTAAGTCCGGATTAGTGCTGTCAGTGGGGCCGCCGCTAACAGGTCCTGCACGGCCACCGTGGGGCTTGACTTGGCGCTATTCCGGACTTGGGGCGATCACGATGTCCCCGTGCGGGACTTAGAAGATGGAAGAACACAAGTACCCTTATCCCATGACTTGTGAGCGATTGGCATACGTTACCACATGAAGAGAAAAATTGGCTAAGTCCCGGATCCATATTATTTGAAGAGAAAAATCGGCTAAGTCCCGGATCCATATTATATGAAGAGAAAAATCGGCTAAGTCCAGGATCCATATCATATGAAGAGAAATATCGGCTAAGTCCAGGATCCATATATAATAACCTAATAATCGGCTAAGTCCAGGATCCGTATTATATGAAGAGAAAAATCGGCTAAGTCCAGGATCCATATATAATAACCTAATAATCGGCTAAGTCCAGGATCCAAATTATATGAAGAGAAAAATCGGCTAAGTCCAGGATCCATATATAATAACCTAAAAATCGGCTAAGTCCAGGATCCATATAATATGATGAGAAAAATCGGCTAAGTCCCAGATTGGATCTGTCAGACATACACTTTCAAGTTACCACACAAGCAAGCAAGAAGGCCGTGTGAAGGATCCATATGACATGAAGAGAAAAATTGGCTAAGTCCCAGATTGGGTCTGTCAGAAATACACTTCCAAGTTACCACACAAGCAAGCAAGATGGTCAAGTGATGGATCCATATGATATGAAGAGAAAAATCGGCTAAGTCCAGGATCCATATAATATGAAGAGAAAAATCGGCTAAGTCCCAGATTGGGTCTGTCAGACATACACTTTCAAGTTACCACACAAGCAAGCAAGATGGCCTAGTGATTGATCCATATGATATGAAGAGAAAAATCGGCTAAGTCCGAGATTGGGTCTGTCAGACATACACTTCCAAGTTACCACACAAGCAAGCAAGATGGCGTATTGATGGATCCATATGATATGAAGAGAAAAATCGGCTAAGTCCGAGATTGGGTCTGTCAGAAATACACTTCCAAGTTACCACACAAGCAAGCAAGATGGCCTAGTGATGGATCCATATGATATGAAGAGAAAAATCGGCTAAGTCCCAGATTGGGTCTGTCGGAAATACACTTCCAAGTTACCACACAAGCAAGCAAGATGGCCTAGTGATGGATCCATATGATATGAAGAGAAAAATCGGCTAAGTCCCAGATTGGGTCTGTCAGACATACACTTTCAAGTTACCACACAAGCAAGCAAGATGGCCTAGTGATGGATCCATATAATATGAAGAGAAAAATCGGCTAAGTCCGAGATTGGGTCTGTCAGAAATACACTTCCAAGTTACCACACAAGCAAGCAAGATGGCCTAGTGATGGATCCATATGATATGAAGAGAAAAATCGGCTAAGTCCCAGATTGGGTCTGTCAGACATACACTTTCAAGTTACCACACAAGCAAGCAAGATGGCCTAGTGATTGATCCATATGATATGAAGAGAAAAATCGGCTAAGTCCGAGATTGGGTCTGTCAGACATACACTTCCAAGTTACCACACAAGCAAGCAAGATGGCGTATTGATGGATCCATATGATATGAAGAGAAAAATCGGCTAAGTCCGAGATTGGGTCTGTCAGAAATACACTTCCAAGTTACCACACAAGCAAGCAAGATGGCCTAGTGATGGATCCATATGATATGAAGAGAAAAATCGGCTAAGTCCCAGATTGGGTCTGTCGGAAATACACTTCCAAGTTACCACACAAGCAAGCAAGATGGCCTAGTGATGGATCCATATGATATGAAGAGAAAAATCGGCTAAGTCCCAGATTGGGTCTGTCAGACATACACTTTCAAGTTACCACACAAGCAAGCAAGATGGCCTAGTGATGGATCCATATAATATGAAGAGAAAAATCGGCTAAGTCCGAGATTGGGTCTGTCAGAAATACACTTCCAAGTTACCACACAAGCAAGCAAGATGGCCTAGTGATGGATCCATATGATATGAAGAGAAAAATCGGCTAAGTCCCAGATTGGGTCTGTCAGACATACACTTTCAAGTTACCACACAAGCAAGCAAGATGGCCTAGTGATTGATCCATATGATATGAAGAGAAAAATCGGCTAAGTCCGAGATTGGGTCTGTCAGACATACACTTCCAAGTTACCACACAAGCAAGCAAGTTACCACATGAAGAGAAAGCCGGCAAAGTCCGGGAATGTTACCACATGAACTGGAAAATGGGCAAAAACCTACCTTCACAGGGAACGTGAATAACTAAGGCTGTAGACATTGGATCGACAAGCCAAAGACTGATATGGAAAGGAAATGAGTAGTACTAGCTTTCCTGAGAGTTGCAGAGCTTAGACTGCATATGAACGGAAGATATTAAGCGTCAAAGTCAGAAAAGTTGCCCGAAGGAACACAAGTTCCAACTTAGAGCATGAATACCGCCTAGACGGTAGGAGGTACGGCCAGGCTGAGGAATAAGAAAATGTTGGCCAACATGTTCCCTAACTATCCCCCGAAGACCGCAAAGCAATCCAACATCAACCAAGAAAGTTATAGCCCGATCAAGGAAACACCTACTTTGCACCGATTTTGCACCAAATACATGTACCAAGCACCTTCGGTTGCATACCTGCAGGGGCTTACCATAGTAGGCCATGGAAGACCGATATACCGAACATAATCACTTTCTATCTCCTCGGGTGTTGGAGATAGCGCTTTGCGGTATAAGAACGAAAGTTAGACCATATTTTGGTGCATCTTTTTGCCCGAGAACACAAGACCCTATCTACCAAGGCAAGAAAGTTGTGTGGGGACAAAATGTCCAAAAGTGCCCAAAGTGGCACACTTGAACCATATATTCGAGAAAAACACAAGTGTGGGCCCGAGCTAGCAAGTTGAAATGTTCTGACCGTCAGTAGCCCTAGTTGAGGTGCACTTATCATTATATGAGGCCAACGTGCCAGCTAGTCTCTAAAGGGGCGATATGGGTGTTCCAAGGTTTGTACCCAATTGAGGAAAAAACAGGGTAAGGTACGGTGTACCGCGAATAACTCGGGCTATAGATGTCCGATCGATGAGTTTGGCATATGTATGGAAAGGTCTCGACGAGACCTAACTACCCTGAAAGTATGAAGGCAAAGACTTGAATGACCGGGAAGTTATTAAGTGCACAAGTGGTAAAGTTGCACCAAAGTCCATGTTACCCGAAGTGGTACATGAACACCCAATATTCGACCAAAACACAAGTTTAGAGACGAGCTAGCGAGCTACATTGTTCAGACCGTCAGTAGCCCGCATCAAGACACGCATTTAATTATACGGGGCCTAGCCGCTAGCTCGACTTGAAGTCGGTCATATGGTTGGTTGATGGTTTGGACCGACCACGTGGTGTACCAAGGTGATGTACCTTTCATGAATTAAAACTCTGGCTGTATGGCACTGAGCGACAAGCTAAGGTGTGATTTGGAATAGTCTTGAGTGGGACTATTTAGGAAAAATGCGAACAAAAAATCACAAAGTCCTTGGGCGAAGCTATTAGCGAAACATAGAGCAAATTGGTACCAAAAACTATGGAAATGGGACTTGAGTCAAAAATAACCGCAAGTTGGAGAAGAGATAGCAAGCTTGCGTAGAACAATTATATTTGGTGCATGGTATCACCAACAAAAAAGTATATGGGGCCAAGGTGCTGGCTGGCCTCCAAAGTGGAGATATGGGCGATCCAAAGTTTGTACCCAAGTACGAACAAGTATGGAAAAAACAGGGTAAGGTACCAAGTACCATTAATAACTTCGGCTGTAGATGGCCTAGCGAGGCAAACCGCATATCGTTGGAAAGGTATTGGGGAGACCTATCTACCCTGAAAGTTTCATGAGGCTGAGTTGAAAGACCACGGAGATATTAGGTGATGATGGTCCAATTCGGGGACCAAGTCGCAGGAAATGGCACTTGACCAAAATCACGCTTGGAAGGTGAATACCGGCTTACCGGTAAGAGATAGCGACTTGGCGTAGAATATTCATAAGTTGGGCGTGTAAAGACGCAACTTTCATTATATGGGGGCAACCCGGTCAGGGTGCTCCAAGTCGGTCGTTTGGTCGGTTTATGGTTTGGGCCGACCATGTGGTGTACCAAGAAGAGGTACCTTTCATGAATTATAACTCGGTCAGTTTGCCACCGAGCGACAAGTTGCGATGTGATTTGGAATGGTCTTGAGTGGGACTATCAAGCAAAAATACAAATAGAAAATCAGCTTGTCCATGGCCGAAGCTATTAGTGAAACATATAGCAAAATGGGTCCAAAAACGAATGAAATGGGACTTGGACCAAGAATAACGGCAAGTTGGAGAAGAGATAGCAAGTTGACGTAGAACATTTATATTTTGGGCATAGTATGACCAACAAAAAAGTATTTGGGGCCAAGGTGCTGGCTGGCCTCCAAAGTGGAGATATGGGCGATACAAAGTTTGTACCCAAGTACGAACAAGTATGGAAAAAACAGGGTAAGGTACCAAGTACCATTAATAACTTCGGCTGTAGATGACCGAGCGAGGCAAACGGCTCACCGTTGGAAAGGTCTCGGGGAGACCTATCTACCCTGAAAGTTTCATGAGGCTGAGTTGAAAGACCACGGAGATATTAGGTGATGATGGTCGTATTCGGGGACCAAGTCGCAGGAAATGGCACTTGACCAAAATCCCCCTTGGAAGGTGAATACCGGCTTACCGGTAAGAGATAGCGACTTGGCGTAGAATATTCATAAGTTGGGCGTGTAAAGACGCAACTTTCATTATATGGGGCCAACCCGGTCAGGGTGCTCCAAGTCGGTCGTTTGGTCGGTTTATTGTTTGGGCCGACCACGTGGTGTACCAAGTTGAGGTACCTTTCATGAATTATAACTCGGTCAGTTTGCCACCGAGCGACAAGCTGCGGTGTGTTTTGGAATGGTCTTGAGTGGGACTATCAAGGAAAAATACAAATAGAAAATCAGCTTGTCCATGGCCGAAGCTATTAGTGAAACATATAGCAAAATGGGTCCAAAAACGAATGAAATGGGACTTGGACCAAGAATAACGGCAAGTTGGAGAAGAGATAGCAAGTTGGCGTAGAACAATTATATTTGGTGCATGGCATGACCAACAAAAAAGTATATGGGGCCAAGGTGCTGGCTGGCCTCCAAAGTGGAGATATGGGCGATCCAAAGTTTGTACCCAAGTACGAACAAGTATGGAAAAAACAGGGTAAGGTACCAAGTACCATTAATAACTTCGGCTGTAGATGGCCGAGCGAGGCAAACGGCTCACCGTTGGAAAGGTCTCGGGGAGACCTATCTACCCTGAAAGTTTCATGAGGCTGAGTTGAAAGACCACGGAGATATTAGGTGATGATGGTCGTATTCGGGGACCAAGTCGCAGGAAATGGCACTTGACCAAAATCCCCCTTGGAAGGTGAATACCGGCTTACCGGTAAGAGATAGCGACTTGGCGTAGAATATTCATAAGTTGGGCGTGTAAAGACGCAACTTTCATTATATGGGGCCAACCCGGTCAGGGTGCTCCAAGTCGGTCGTTTGGTCGGTTTATTGTTTGGGCCGACCACGTGGTGTACCAAGTTGAGGTACCTTTCATGAATTATAACTCGGTCAGTTTGCCACCGAGCGACAAGCTGCGGTGTGTTTTGGAATGGTCTTGAGTGGGACTATCAAGGAAAAATACAAATAGAAAATCAGCTTGTCCATGGCCGAAGCTATTAGTGAAACATATAGCAAAATGGGTCCAAAAACGAATGAAATGGGACTTGGACCAAGAATAACGGCAAGTTGGAGAAGAGATAGCAAGTTGGCGTAGAACAATTATATTTGGTGCATGGTATGACCAACAAAAAAGTATATGAGGCCAAGGTGCTGGCTGGCCTCCAAAGTGGAGATATGGGCGATCCAAAGTTTGTACCCAAGTATGGCAAAAACTGGTAGAGGTACCTTTCATGAATTACTGCTCAGGCTGTATGGCACTTAGCGGGACGCTTGGCTCTGGTATGGAATAGTCTTGAGTGGGACTATCAAGGAAAAATACGAACAAAAAATCACCATGTCCACGGACGAAGGTATTAGCGAAACTTAGAGCGAAATTGCGACCAAGTCGCTGGAAATGGCCCTTGGACCAAGTATACCGTCAAGGCGGTACGAGATAGCGAGTTGACGTGGAATATTTATAAGTTTGCCTCCACGAGACGAAAGTTTAGTTATATGGGGCCAACCCGCTCAGGGTTGTCCAAGTCGGTCATATGGCTGATCGAAATTTTCGACCAAGTACTGAGAAAACAGGGTAAGGTACCGTGTACCTCGAATAACTTTGGCTGTAGATGTCCGAGCGAGGCAAACGGCATAGCGTTGGAAAGGTCTTGAGGTGTTCTAGGCACCCTGAAAGTTTGAAAAGGCTATCTGGAAAACTCGTGGAGATATTAGAGAAACATTGGGCCCAAAAGATACCAAGTCGCAGGAAATGGGCCCTCCAAGAACACCCTAAAATCCCAATTACGGCTAAGTTGCAGGCCAGCTAGCGAAGTGAAATGTTCTAGGCATAACTAGAACACGTTAATGCGCAACTTTTTGAATCAGAACTTTTTTCGATATCTGGCCCCCAAAGGGGGGATATGGGCGATCAAAGGATTTTTCCAAGTTTCGGTACTTTTTACGGTATCGCTCATAGCTCCGGCTGTATGCAAGCAAATGACAATCTAAGACATGATTTAGAACAGTATTGAGCAGTACTAACTTACGTTAGAACACAGCGAAGCGCTATCGGTTCATGGCAAGGCCGATATAAGCAGTCAAAGATGAAAAATGTTGACAAAATGAACAAAAATTACCTTGGTACGCGAATAGCGGCCAGGGATGAAGAGGTACGAAGGTGGTGTAGAAGAATTATAATTAGGGCTTGGTACGCTCTAAAAGTTTGCCGAAGACCGCAAAGCGCTCAGACCCATAGAAAGTGGCCATTTGGGCCGAACAGTGCGTGCAAAGAGGTGAAAATGCAAAAATTGCACTTTGGGGGGCGATTTGCGGGGGGAAGGAGGGGTCGGAGGGCAAAATGTCCCTTGACCAAAAAGTCTTATCTCGTCGAGATCTACAACATTGCCGAAGACCGCAAAGCGCTAGCTCGCAATCGAAAAATCGAGAATTTGAAAATTTTCTAAGTCTTGGGCTCCCTAAGGAAAAGTTTCAAAAATCACGTTTGTCCCCAATTTTGAAGGGGAAGGAGTCGGTTCCGGGGCATGGTGTCTTCGGCAAAATGTCTTATCTTTTTGCGTACTTTCGACTAGTTCAATAAAAATTTTTGACCCAAAATTTGTTCGGCGGACCCCTAGGTCGAAAAACCCGAAAAAAGTCGAAAAAAGTCGAAAATGTCGAAAAATGAGAAAACCTCATATTCGGACTCTACACGAGCCCCAGATATTGAAAAGTGAAATCCGCGGTCGATTTGGAACAAAAAATTGACCTAGGCAAAGTTGTATGGAGGTAGGGACCCCTGAGAAAAAAGTTTGGTCCCGAGGCTCCTTGGACCACCAAGTCCCTAGGTCGGACCAAAATCGGAAAAAATCCGACCAAAGTCGAAAGTGTCGAAAATTTTAAAAAACCCCTTTTGGGGCCCTATGGCCTCCCTAGATAATGAAAAGTGAGGTCCGCGGCCGATCCGGAAGAAAAACTTGACCTAGGCAAACTTGTATGACGGTGGGGACCCAAAAAAATTTCGATGAGTGTAGTTTAGACAGGCCGGAAAATGTATCGGTGGTCCGTATCAAGGGACGTCTTTTAGTTCCATGGGGTGGTGGTCGTCGAACAAAGTCGCCTAGGTCGACCACCAGAAAGACCAGTCGTGTTGTAATGGATGTTTTGACCACTTTACTAGGGAAACCTAGTAGGTCGAAGCAAATTTGGGGTTCGAGATGAGTTGGTGAAAGTTGGTCCAACCTAGGTGTGCTTGGTGGAGGTTGACCATGAAAGTAGAGCATGATGGGAATGACCATAACTTTGGTTCTAGATGTCGGATCGGTACACTTTCGGCAGTTTTGGAAAGGTGAAGGCCTGCTCTAGCTATGTTTCCTACCAAGCTGAGCGCCTACTAGTGACCCGGAGGAGGTATTAAGGGTCAAAGGCAAAAAGGGGTACCCTTAAGTGCGTGTGACCAAGAAAATGGGAAAAACGGTATCGCCTATAGCTCAGGCTGTATGGCTCGGATCGGAAAGCTTGGATATGCGTTGGAAAGGTCTTGACGAGCGCTAGCTATGTGTCCTACCAAGCGAAGCGCTAGGTGTTGAGCAAGTCGGTCATATTAGAGGGCAAAGGTGAAAAATGGTGGTTTAGAGGCGAAAATTCACCTTATGATCGAAAATAGCGGGCGAACGATAAGAGCTACGAACACGGCGTAGAACAATCATAAGTACGTTACCACAAGACCTAACTTTGGCCAATATAGAGCGAGAAGATCGGAGGTACCCATCAGGGTGATATGGCTGGTTCAAAGTTGGACCAAAACGAGACTTGAGAAATGGATTGAAACACGGTATCGCGAATAACTCAGGCTGTATGGAACGGATCGACAAGCTTAGATCAGTGTTGGAAAGGTCGAACCGAGCGCTAACTATAATCCCAAACAACCGAAGCGCTAAGTGTTGAGCAAAACTGAGTTATTAAGCGACAAAGTGGAAAAATAATACCAAAATGGCCAAAAATCACACAAGACCAAGAATACCGAGCAAGCGGTAAGAGATAGCGGGTTGACGTAGAATACTTATAAGTTTGCCTCTACGAGACCTAAAAGTCGTCCATAGAAAGCGAGAAGATCGGACCACTCTGGAAGGGTGATACGAGTGGTCAAAAATTAGCAAAAATGAAACATGGCTAAAATGGATTTGACTTGTGCACCATGTAGCTCCGGCTGTATGGCATGGATTGTTAAGCTAGGATATGTTTTGGAAAGGTAACACCCAGCGCTAGATACGACTAGAAGAAAGCAAAGCGCTAACTAGCATGATTTGGAAGTTATTAAGTGTCAAAGTCGAAAAATGTTACCAAAATTGAAACTCGAGTACATTGGGCCAAAAAGTACAAGTTGTGAAATTTGGACTTACGAGTAAAATACCGAGCAGGCGGTAAGAGATAGAGACTTGGTGTAGAACAATTATATGTTGGGCATGTTATAACCTATATTTGGCCCGAACATAGTGACGAGATCGGTGGTACCCAAAAGGGTGGTACAGGTGTTAGATGGTTTTCCCAGAGCATAAGCTCCACATGATATGGAAAACGGGAAACATCATAACTTCGGCTGTATGGCATGGAATGGAACGAACAAGGTATCGATGGAAAGAGAAAAGGTAGCGCTAACTATAATTCCTACCAAGCAAAGCGCTAGCATGTGACCGTTCGGGTGTTATTGTGAGTCAAAGTCAGAAATTGTTACCACGAGAGGCGAAAATCCGACTAAGTCCATGAATACCGGGCTGGCGGTAAGAGATACGGCTTGGCCGTAGAACATTTATAAGTTGGCCAAGACAAGGCCTAAGTTTCGTCCATAGACGACAAGAAGATCGAAGATACCTGAAGGTGAGATATGGGCGTCCCAAAGTGGGCCTTTGAAAAAGTGACAAACTTCCCTTATAACAGCATACACCAAATATCTCTGGCTCTATGGCACCGAATAAGAAGTTGAGCTCAGCGACAGAAAGGTGATAGTCAGCGCTAAATATCATACGAACAGAGTGAAGCGCTAAAGGGAAAGGATCTTGGTGATATAAGGTGACAAAGTCGAGAAAAGTTGCCTCAAAATCATGAAAAATGTGAAAAAATGGCTAAGTCCCGGGTGCCTTAAGGGCAGGTTAATCGAATGTACCGAGCTGGCGGTACGAGATAGAGACTTGGTGTAGAAAAATTATATGTTTGGCATGGCAAGACCTACATTCGGCCAATACAAAGTGAGAAGATCAAAGATACCCGCAAGGGTGATATTGGTGTCCAAAGGAAAAAAGCACTAAGTCTTGGGAAACTTATATGAAGAAAAAGGACCCTGATGGGTCATATGGGATGGATCGAAAAATCGGCTAAGTCCCAAAATGGGGATGTCAGAACTACACTCATGTGTTACCACATCAAGCAAGGCAAACTTATATGAAGCAAAGGACCCTGATGGGTCATATGGTATTGATCGAAAAATCGGCTAAGTCCCAAAATGGGGATGTCAGAACTACACTCAAATGTTACCACACCAAGCAAGGCAAACTTATATGAAGCAAAGGACCCTGATGGGTCATATGGTATTGATTGAAAAATCGGCTAAGTCCCAAAATGGGGATGTCAGAACTACACTCAAATGTTACCACACCAAGCAAGGCAAACTTATATGAAGCAAAGGACCCTGATGGGTCATATGGTATTTTACGAAAAATCGGCTAAGTCCCAAAATGGGGATGTCAGAACTACACTCAAATGTTACCACACCAAGCAAGGCAAACTTATATGAAGCAAAGGACCCTGATGGGTCATATGGTATGGATCGAAAAATCGGCTAAGTCCCAAAATGGGGATGTCAGAACTACACTCAAATGTTACCACACCAAGCAAGGCAAACTTATATGAAGCAAAGGACCCTGATGGGTCATATGGTATTTTACGAAAAATCGGCTAAGTCCCAAAATGGGGATGTCAGAACTACACTCAAATGTTACCACACCAAGCAAGGCAAACTTATATGAAGGAAAGGACCCTGATGGGTCATATGGTATTTTACGAAAAATCGGCTAAGTCCCAAAATGGGGATGTCAGAACTACACTCAAATGTTACCACACCAAGCAAGGCAAACTTATATGAAGGAAAGGACCCTGATGGGTCATATGGTATTTTACGAAAAATCGGCTAAGTCCCAAAATGGGGATGTCAGAACTACACTCAAATGTTACCACACCAAGCAAGGCAAACTTATATGAAGGAAAGGACCCTGATGGGTCATATGGTATTTTACGAAAAATCGGCTAAGTCCCAAAATGGGGATGTCAGAACTACACTCAAATGTTACCACACCAAGCAAGGCAAACTTATATGAAGGAAAGGACCCTGATGGGTCATATGGTATTTTACGAAAAATCGGCTAAGTCCCAAAATGGGGATGTCAGAACTACACTCAAATGTTACCACACCAAGCAAGGCAAACTTATATGAAGAAAAAGGACCCTGATGGGTCATATGGGATGGATCGAAAAATCGGCTAAGTCCCAAAATGGGGATGTCAGAACTACACTCATGTGTTACCACATCAAGCAAGGCAAACTTATATGAAGCAAAGGACCCTGATGGGTCATATGGTATTGATCGAAAAATCGGCTAAGTCCCAAAATGGGGATGTCAGAACTACACTCAAATGTTACCACACCAAGCAAGGCAAACTTATATGAAGGAAAGGACCCTGATGGGTCATATGGTATTTTACGAAAAATCGGCTAAGTCCCAAAATGGGGATGTCAGAACTACACTCAAATGTTACCACACCAAGCAAGGCAAACTTATATGAAGGAAAGGACCCTGATGGGTCATATGGTATTTTACGAAAAATCGGCTAAGTCCCAAAATGGGGATGTCAGAACTACACTCAAATGTTACCACACCAAGCAAGGCAAACTTATATGAAGGAAAGGACCCTGATGGGTCATATGGTATGGATCGAAAAATCGGCTAAGTCCCAAAATGGGGATGTCAGAACTACACTCAAATGTTACCACACCAAGCAAGGCAAACTTATATGAAGGCAAGGACCCTGATGGGTCATATGGTATTTTACGAAAAATCGGCTAAGTCCCAAAATGGGGATGTCAGAACTACACTCAAATGTTACCACACCAAGCAAGGCAAACTTATATGAAGCAAAGGACCCTGATGGGTCATATGGTATTGATTGAAAAATCGGCTAAGTCCCAAAATGGGGATGTCAGAACTACACTCAAATGTTACCACACCAAGCAAGGCAAACTTATATGAAGCAAAGGACCCATATGGGTCATATGGTATTTTACGAAAAATCGGCTAAGTCCCAAAATGATGATGTCAGAACTACACTCAAATGTTACCATACCAAGCAAGGCAAACTTATATGAAGGAAAGGACCCATATGGGTCATATGGTATTTTACGAAAAATCGGCTAAGTCCCAAAATGAGGATGTCAGAACTACACTAAAAAGTTACCACACCAAGCAAGGCAAAGTACCTAGGTGAACCCTAGGAAGAAACACGGACCAAGTCAGATGGCCTAAGTCAATAGAACAAGTGACCTAGGCAAAGTTGTATGGCGCTGAGGACCCTGAAAAATCTGGTTAGTGTAGTTTAGACAGGGTAGGTTTTTGGGTCGGCCGAACCCCCTTATTTTGGGTTTTGGCCTCATCAAGAAGCTACACCTAGGCAAACTGCCTAGGGTGAAAGTGCGAAGACCAATCGAATAGTAAGACAAGTTTTGACCGATCGCCCTAGGCAAGCTTGTATGAAGAAAGGGACCCTATGGGTCATATGGAAATACATGAAAAATCGGCTAAGTCCCAAAATTGGGATGTCTGAACTACACTAAAAAGTTACCACATCAAGCAAGGCAAAGTACCTAGGTGAACCCTAGCAAGAAACACGGACCAAGTCAGATGGCCTAAGTCAAGAGAACAAGTGACCTAGGCAAAGTTGTATGACGGTGAGGACCCTGAAAAATCTGGTTAGTGTAGTTTAGACAGGGGAGGTTTTTGGGTCGGCTGAACCTCCTTATTTTGGGTTTTGACCTCCTCAAGAAGCTACACCTAGGCAAACTGCCTAGGGTGAAAGTGCGAAGACCAATCGAATAGTAAGACAAGTTTTGACCGATCGCCCTAGGCAAGCTTGTATGAAGAAAGGGACCCTATGGGTCATATGGAAATACATGAAAAATCGGCTAAGTCCCAAAATTGGGATGTCTGAACTACACTAAAAAGTTACCACAGCAAGCAAGGCAAAGTACCTAGGTGAACCCTAGGAAGAAACACGGACCAAGTCAGATGGCCTAAGTCAAGAGTACAAGTGACCTAGGCAAAGTTGTATGGCGCTGAGGACCCTGAAAAATCGGGTTAGTGTAGTTCAGACAGGGGAGGTTTCTGGGTCGGCTGAACCTCCTTATTTCGGGTTTTGGCCTCCTCAAGAAGACAGACCTAGGCAAAGTGCCTAGGGTGAAAGTGCGAAGACCAATCGAATAGTAAGACAAGTTTTGACCGATCGCCCTAGGCAAGCTTGTATGAAGAAAGGGACCCTATGGGTCATATGGAAATACATGAAAAATCGGCTAAGTCCCAAAATTGGGATGTCTGAACTACACTAAAAAGTTACCACATCAAGCAAGGCAAAGTACCTAGGTGAACCCTAGGAAGAAACACGGACCAAGTCAGATGGCCTAAGTCAAGAGTACAAGTGACCTAGGCAAAGTTGTATGGCGCTGAGGACCCTGAAAAATCGGGTTAGTGTAGTTCAGACAGGGGAGGTTTCTGGGTCGGCTGAACCTCCTTATTTCGGGTTTTGGCCTCCTCAAGAAGACAGACCTAGGCAAAGTGCCTAGGGTGAAAGTGCGAAGACCAATCGAATAGTAAGACAAGTTTTGACCGATCGCCCTAGGCAAGCTTGTATGAAGAAAGGGACCCTATGGGTCATATGGAAATATACGAAAAATCGGCTAAGTCCCGAAATTGGGATGTCTGAACTACACTAAAAAGTTACCACATCAAGCAAGGCAAAGTACCTAGGTGAACCCTAGGAAGAAACACGGACCAAGTCAGATGGCCTAAGTCAAGAGTACAAGTGACCTAGGCAAAGTTGTATGGCGCTAAGGACCATGAAAAATCGGGTTAGTGTAGTTAAGACAGGGGAGGTTTCAGGGTCGGCTGGACCTCCTTATTTCGGGTTTTGGCCTCCTCAAGAAGACAGACCTAGGCGAACTGCCTAGGGTGAAAGTGCGAAGACCAATCGAATAGTAAGACAAGTTTTGACCGATCGCCCTAGGCAAGCTTGTATGAAGAAAGGGACCCTATGGGTCATATGGAAATATACGAAAAATCGGCTAAGTCCCAAAATTGGGATGTCAGAACTACACTATAAAGTTACCACATTAGCAAGGCAGACTTGTATGAAGAACGGGACCCTGGTGAAAGTAGCAAATATCCCAAACCGAACATGAATATTATACACACAAGAGTACGAACATAAAGGAACACGGACCAAGCGTACCGAGAGAATCGGTACTATAGAACCCTCGTGGTTCTACACAAAGACTTTATGTTAGGGGTTCAAGCCCCATAGTACTCAAACGGTGACAGTAGCAAATATCCCAAAACGAACGTGAATCTTATTCACAAGAGTACGAACATAAAGGAACACGGACCAAGCGTACCGAGAGAATCGGTACTATAGAGCCCTCGTGGTTCTACACAAAGACTTTATGTTCGGGGTTCACACCCCAAATCGAACGTGGAATTTACTTTCTGATGGTCATGCGGTCGTCCAAAGGGGTCTAGTATCCTGGGATGACAAGCATCACGGGCACAGCTCGTATCAAAACAGTCGAAGAGGCCCGCGAAAGCTTGCTTTCCATGGCTATGCGATGCACAAATTGAGTTTACTCACCGTAGTATAAAACGAACGAACCGAACCTATCCGAGTAGGGATAATGGGCGCAGTAACATACTTCTGTGACCCAGCGAGAGTTGAACGAGGTGACATGAACTGTCAGTGGCTTATATCAGATGGGATACATACATGAGATTGCTTTCAAATCTACACTCGAAAACCTAACCAAGTAAAAGCGAACGTGGGAAGGATTCGAAACCGGTCACGAAATCTTAAGCTGGAAAGAGTCATCACTATGGATACATATTATGCGAAACCAATCAAGTGCTCAGTACTGATCCAAAACCTAAGAGCACTAGTGAACACCTTATTCTCACCCTAGTTCACATCCAAGTGATCGACCACGTGTGTGAAGCAAAGACCAATCGAATTCCTCAATGAACCGAACACTATGAACAAATGGCCAGAAACGTTATAACTATCCAAACATCCTACTATCTAGCGAAAGTCATCACGATGGAACCATACAATGATCTTAACCTATAGCGCTCACCTATTCCTACCCAGAGTGCAAGTGAACAGATTGCCCACCCTTACCAGTTCACAACCACGTGATCGACTAACATACCGAGGTTACCACAAGTCAAAGTTATACGTTTACAAGCGCAAGACCAATCGAAAACCCCGAAAGCAATCTCGACCCAAAATGTATTATCCGTGAGTGTAGTCGAGTCTCGTACTCGTCATCTGTAATCGTCGGATAGAATATCCAGTACACGGTTGTCTTTCCAAATGAAATCTACATACAGAACTCGCTCTTGGCAAATGGGTGGCATTGGCGCAATCAGGAGCGAGTTCCCGTCCGGGTGCCAAGTGATTGGCAAATGTCTGGGGGAAAGCAACCATATGTTGATTTGTCTGTTAGTGTACTGGGTGTTTGAGGTATGTAGTATCCACGCTTGGTTGGGTGTGTCAGAGGACCATGGATGCGTTCACAACCCCAATTGGGGTACATCGGGAATGATTTTGTGGAACCGATGTGCCCGGCACACACTAAGTTTTGTTGCAAGTTAATAGTGTGCCATGTCCGGGGGGGTTGTGATTAAACTCTGGTGAATTGCGTACTGTGGTGATTGGGGTATGAAAGCCCCGCAGTTGCAATGATCGGACGCGCCTAGCGTGTCCTTTAGTTGATGGTAGGGAAATGAAGGCCCTTGTCAGCTCACCTAAGTATTCATGGAAGTTTGGCATAAGGTCGCTGTGGTAGGGGTATGAAGGCCCCGTCAGCGCATGCACAATCGGGCGCACGTGCGCTTAGCGGAGTCGAATGCCGCTCAAGTGCCTGTCCGGTGCATCGGGTGTGTGTGATACGAGGGCAATGAGGTTCGCACGGGGGCTCGCCTCCCGTGTGCTACCGGACTTGAAAACATATAGAACGTGGTGTTTGCTCCTCCGGGTGCAATGGGACAATGAACATTCGAACGCAAAGTCGGAATTCTGGTTGATCCTACCAGTAATATACGCTCGTCTCAAAGGTTAAGCCATGCATGTCTAAGTACAAACAGATTTAATGTGAAACCGCATAAGGCTCAGTATAACAGCTATAATTTACGAGATCATCAACCTAGTTACTTGGATAACTGTGGAAAATCTAGAGCTAATACATGCAACATGCCAGGACCCTCGCGGGAACTGGTGCACTTATTAGTCAAACCAATCGCGGGTTCTCCGTGTCATTGAGTTGAAGTCTGGATAATGATGCTGATCGTATGGTCTCGCACCGACGACAGATCTCGCAAATATCTGCCCTATCAACTATGGATGGTAGTATAGAGGACTACCATGGTTGCAACGGGTAACGGGGAATCAGGGTTCGATTCCGGAGAGGGAGCCTGAGAAATGGCTACCACATCCAAGGAAGGCAGCAGGCGCGTAAATTACCCAATCCCGGGACGGGGAGGTAGTGACGAGAAATAACAATATGAAACTCTTTAATGATGTTTCATAATTGGAATGAGTAGAGCATAAATCCTTCTACGAGGATCAAGTGGAGGGCAAGTCTGGTGCCAGCAGCCGCGGTAATTCCAGCTCCACTAGCGTATATTAAAATTGTTGCGGTTAAAACGTTCGAAGTTGATACTTGTCCAACACAGTCCGGCTCCGCCGACCCGGTCAACCCGTGGTCGGTGGGCCAAGTCGGAATCTGGTTGCGACTCAATGGTGTGGTAGGGCACCAAGTCTGTGTCATGGTGTGCCCTTCAACGGGTGCAAGTGTAACATAGAGCTCGACCGCTCACGTTTACCTTGAACAAATTAGAGTGCTTAAAGCAGGGTGCCCAAACGCCCTAGAATAATCTTGCATGGAATAATGGAATACGACCTTGGTCTAATCTTTCATTGGTTTGTACTCAGACCGGAGGTAATGATTAACAGAAGTAGTTGGGGACACTAGTATTACGGCGCGAGAGGTGAAATTCGTAGACCGTCGTAAGACTAACTAAAGCGAAGGCATTTGTCAAGGATGCTTTCTTTAATCAAGAACGAAAGTTAGAGGATCGAAGGCGATTAGATACCGCCCTAGTTCTAACCGTAAACGATGCCAACTAGCAATTGGGAGACGCTACAACCAGGTGCTCTCAGTAGCTTCCGGGAAACCAAAGTCAGGTTCCGGGGGAAGTATGGTTGCAAAGTTGAAACTTAAAGGAATTGACGGAAGGGCACCACAATGAAATGGAGCTTGCGGTTCAATTTGACTCAACACGGGAAAACTTACCAGGTCCGAACTTATGGAGGTGAGACAGATTAATAGCTCTTTCTCAAATTTAAGGGTAGTGGTGCATGGCCGTTCTTAGTTCGTGGATTGATTTGTCTGGTTAATTCCGATAACGAACGTGACTCACATATGCTAACTAGAACGCAGTCAGCGTTAATGCGTCGATGCCGATTGGAACGGGTTAGGACCTTTCGGTGGAGTATGACCTGACACCTTCGCTGTTCGTGTGCGCAAGTGCACTTACGGTACGCTGCTTAGCAGGACAATTTGTGTTTAGCAAAATGAGATCGAGCGATAACAGGTCCGTGATGCCCTTAGATGTTCTGGGCTACACGCGTGCTACAATGTGGGTAGCAGCGTGTCTCCTATTCCGAGAGGAACGGGAAATCACTCAAATACTCACTTAGTAGGGATTATGGATTGCAATGGTCCATATGAACTCGGAACTTCTAGTAAGTGCTGGTCATCAGCCAGCGTTGAATACGTCCCTGCCCTTTGTACACACCGCCCGTCGCTACTACCGATGGATTATTTAGTGAGGTCTTTGGAGATGATCGTTCGCTGGATCCTCGTGAACCGCGTCTGCTTTATCGAAGTTGACCGAACTTGATGATTTAGAGGAAGTAAAAGTCGTAACAAGGTTTCCGTAGGTGAACCTGCGGAAGGATCATTAGTGGCCAAGTGATCCTTCCAGAAGTCCGAACCTGCGGGTTGAGACTTCGGCACAAGTTGCCATATGATAATTGACGAAACACTATAGAAGTCCGAACCTGCGGGTTGAGACTTAGGCACAAGTTGCCATATGAACATTGACGAAACACTATGAAGTCCGAACCTGCGGGTTGAGACTTAGGCACAAGTTGCCTTATACATGACTTCGAACAAATACACAAGTCCGAACCTGCGGGTTGAGACTTAGGCACAAGTTGCCATATGAAAGTTGACGAAACACTAACAAGTCCGAACCTGCGGGTTGAGACTTAGGCACACGTTGCCTTATACATGACTTCGAACAAATACACAAGTCCGAACCTGCGGGTTGAGACTTAGGCACAAGTTGCCTTATACATACATTGGCCAAATAAACAGAAGTCCGAACCTGCGGGTTGAGACTTAGGCACAAGTTGCCATATTATATTCGATCAAACACTAAGTAGTCCGAACCTGCGGGTTGAGACTCAAGACCGTAACAAGATGTCACTATACAAGTCCGAACCTAAGGGTTGAGACTTAATGCGATCTAGATACCAAGTTGACATCCAATACCTGTTGAGCAAAACCAAAGATTCCCTGTTCTCGAATGATTACACTATATAACAGGGAATCTTGAAGAAATCAAGCAAGCGTGAAACAAAGTCATCACTTGGGCATGCTCGATAGCCAACCACATGACCTTAACCTAAGAGAGCATGCAAACCACATGATACCTATAAACGATTAACCCGCCCTAGTTCAATCGTTCACCAAGTGATGACTTCAGTATGGCTAAGAGAAAAACTTTTAAATGGGAAAAACTCTAAGTCCGAACCTCCGGGTTGAGACTTCCGCGTCGGAGGTGGGCGCACCTCCTATCCGAAAGATGGTGAATCAGGGGTGTTCGATCAGCAATGGTCGGATGCCCCGTCGTAGTCCAACTATGACAATCAAAGTCAAGACCTCCGGGTTGAGACTTTCCGCGAGTACAAGCATAAAGGAACACGGACCAAGCCGTACCGAGAGAATCGGTACTAGAGCCCTCGTGGTTCTACATTGAGAGAGCCCTCGTGGTTCTCATTAGGGGCTTTATGCAAGTCGTACTCAATACTGTGGTGTGAAGTATAAAGTATAGTCTTCGCCTGGTCCACGCTGCTTCGGCGGTCCTGGGTAAGATAGTTCATTCTAGCTTGCCCTATAGTGGAATGAGGACACTTAATGCTTCGTCTTTTAGCGGCGGCTAGACTCCTCCTCACGGGGAACGAGTTGACGCACACAGCGGCGGCTTACGCACTATGGCAATCATGGATGCCTGAAGATTCCGTGAAGTTCTCCCCTGGTCCACGCTGCCTCGGCAGTCCTGGGTAAAATGGAATATTTCCAGCTTGCCCTATAGTGGAAGAGGACTATCCAACAATACAAAGTCAAGACCTCCGGGTTGAGACTTTCCGCGTCGGTGGTGTCGCGCACCGCCTATCCGAAAGATGGTGTAACAGGGGTGTTCGATCAGCAATGGTCGGATGCCCCGTCATAGTCCAACTATGACAACCAAAGTCAAGACCTCCGGGTTGAGACTTTCCGCGTCCGGAGGTACGCGTACCGCCTACCCGAAAGATGGTGTGCTTCTGGGGTATTCGATGAGTCGGATACCCCGTCGTAGTCCAACTATGACAATACAAAGTCAAGACCTCCGGGTTGAGACTTCCGCGTCGGAGGTGCGCGCACCGCCTACCCGAAAGATGATGAATCAGGGGTGTTCGATCAGCAATGGTCGGATGCCCCGTCGTAGTCCAACTATGACAATCAAAGTCAAGACCTCCGGGTTGAGACTTCCGCGTCCGGAGGTACGCGTACCGCCTACCCGAAAGATGGTGAATCAGGGGTGTTCGATCAGCTATGGTCGGATGCCCCGTCGTAGTCCAACTATGACAATCAAAGTCAAGACCTCCGGGTTGAGACTTTCTGCGAGTACATGCATAAAGGAACACGGACCAAGCCGTACCGAGAGAATCGGTACTAGAGCCCTCGTGGTTCTACATTGAGAGAGCCCTCGTGGTTCTCATTAGGGGCTTTATGCAAGTCGTACTCAATACTGTGGTGTGAAGTATAAAGTATAGAGTCCTCCACTGGTCCACGCTGCTCCGGCGGTCCTGGGTAAGATAGTTCATTCTAGCTTGCCCTATGTGGAAGAGGACTCAATACCCTACCTGTTGAGCTTGAAACAAAGTCATCACTTGGGCATGCTCATATTGCCATACAATATTCCATTATCTACTAATGAGCATGCAGCTATATGATTATAACCTGTAAACGATTACCCCGCCGTAGTTCAGCGCTTCAACCAAGTGATGACTTCAGTATGGCTAGTGTGTGAAGTATAAAGTATAGTCCTCCCCTGGTCCACACTGCTTCGGCGGTCCTGGGTAAGATAGTTAGTTCTAGCTTGCCCTATGTGGAAGAGGACACCATACTTAATACTGTGGTGTAATGAACAAAGTATAGTCCTCCACTGGTCCACGCTGCTTTGCAGTCCTGGGTAAGATAGTTAATTCTAGCTTGCCCTATGTGGAAGAGGGCATACAAGACAAAGTATAGTTCTCCCCTGGTCCACGCTGCTCCGGCGGTCCTGGGTAAGATAGTTAATTCTAGCTTGCCCTATGTGGAAGAGGACATAATACTCTACCTGTTGAGCTTTAAACAAAGTCATCACTTGGGCATGCTCTATAGCCAACCACATGACATTAACCTAAGAGAGCATGCAGCGTATTATCCCAATGCAAAGTAAACGATAGACTCGCCCTAGTTCAGTGCTTCAACCAAGTGATGACTTCAATATGGCTAGTGTGTGAAGTATAAAGTATAGTCCTCCCCTGGTCCACACTGCTTCGGCGGTCCTGGGTAAGATAGTTAGTTCTAGCTTGCCCTATGTGGAAGAGGACACCATACTTAATACTGTGGTGTAATGAACAAAGTATAGTCCTCCACTGGTCCACGCTGCTTTGCAGTCCTGGGTAAGATAGTTAATTCTAGCTTGCCCTATGTGGAAGAGGGCATACAAGACAAAGTATAGTTCTCCCCTGGTCCACGCTGCTTCGGCGGTCCTGGGTAAGATAGTTAATTCTAGCTTGCCCTA
>NW_026689842.1:27500-50000 GCF_943734765.1 Anopheles ziemanni | reverse complement strand
GTGGTATGGTGGTGTTGCGTGTGTGGTGTTCGATTAGAAAGATATAATTTCTAAGTCCGGATTAGTGCTGTCAGTGGGGCCCCCGCTAACAGGTCCTGCACGGCCAGCGTGGGGCTTGACTTGGCGCTATTCCGGACTTGGGGCGATCACGATGTCCCCGTGCGGGACTTAGAAGATGGAAGAACACAAGTACCCTTATCCCATGACTTGTGAGCGATTGGCATACGTTACCACATGAAGAGAAAAATTGGCTAAGTCCCGGATCCATATTATATGAAGAGAAATATCGGCTAAGTCCAGGATCCATATTATATGAAGAGAAATATCGGCTAAGTCCAGGATCCATATTATATGAAACGAAAAATCGGCTAAGTCCCGGATCCATATTATATGAAGAGAAAAATCGGCTAAGTCCAGGATCCATATATTATAACCTAATAATCGGCTAAGTCCAGGATCCATATATAATAACCTAATAATCGGCTAAGTCCAGGATCCATATTATATGAAGAGAAAAATCGGCTAAGTCCAGGATCCATATATTATAACCTAATAATCGGCTAAGTCCAGGATCCATATTATATGAAGAGAAAAATCGGCTAAGTCCAGGATCCATATATAATAACCTAATAATCGGCTAAGTCCAGGATCCATATAACATGAAGAGAAAAATCGGCTAAGTCCCAGATTGGGTCTGTCAGAAATACACTTCCAAGTTACCACACAAGCAAGCAAGATGGCCTAGTGATGGATCCATATGATATGAAGAGAAAAATCGGCTAAGTCCAGGATCCATATAATATGAAGAGAAAAATCGGCTAAGTCCCAGATTGGGTCTGTCAGAAATACACTTCCAAGTTACCACACAAGCAAGCAAGATGGCCTAGTGATGGATCCATATGATATGAAGAGAAAAATCGGCTAAGTCCAGGATCCATATAATATGAAGAAAAATATCGGCTAAGTCCCAGATTGGGTCTGTCAGAAATACACTTCCAAGTTACCACACAAGCAAGCAAGATGGCCTAGTGATGGATCCATATGATATGAAGAGAAAAATCGGCTAAGTCCCAGATTGGGTCTGTCAGAAATACACTTCCAAGTTACCACACACGCAAGCAAGATGGCCTAGTGATGGATCCATATGATATGAAGAGAAAAATCGGCTAAGTCCAGGATCCATATAATATGAAGAGAAAAATCGGCTAAGTCCCAGATTGGGTCTGTCAGAAATACACTTCCAAGTTACCACACAAGCAAGCAAGATGGCCTAGTGAAGGATCCATATGACATGAAGAGAAAAATTGGCTAAGTCCAAGATTGGGTCTGTCAGACATACACTTTCAAGTTACCACACAAGCAAGCAAGATGGCCTAGTGATGGATCCATATAACATGAAGAGAAAAATCGGCTAAGTCCGAGATTGGGTCTGTCGGAAATACACTTTCAAGTTACCACACAAGCAAGCAAGTTACCACATGAAGAGAAAGCCGGCAAAGTCCGGGAATGTTACCACATGAACTGGAAAATGGGCAAAAACCTACCTTCACAGGCAACGTGAATAAGTCAGGCTGTAGACATCGGATCGACAAGCCAAAGACTGATATGGAAAGGAAATGAGTAGTACTAGCTTTCCTGAGAGTTGCAGAGCTTAGACTGCATATGAACGAAAGTTATTAAGCGTCAAAGTCAGAGAAGTTACCCAAAGGAACACAAGTTCCAACTTAGAGCATGTATACCGCCTAGACGGTAAGAGGTACGGCCAGGCTGAGGAATAAGGAAATGTTGGCCAACATGTTCCCTAACTATCCCCCGAAGACCGCAAAGCAATCCAACATCAACCAAGAAAGTTATAGCCCGATCAAGGAAACACCTACTTTGCACCGATATTGCACCAAATACATGTACCAAGCACCTTCGGTTGCATACCTGCAGGGGCTTACCATAGTAGGCCATGGAAGACCGATATACCGAACATAATCACTTTCTATCTCCTCGGGTGTTTGAGATAGCGCTTTGCGGTACAAGAACGAAAGTTAGACTATATCTTGGTGCATCTTTTTGCCCAAGATCACAAGACCCTATCTACCAAGGCAAGAAAGTTGTGTGGGGACAAAATGTCCAAAAGTGCCCAAAGTGGCACACTTGAACCATATATTCGAGAAAAACACAAGTGTGGGCCCGAGCTAGCAAGTTGAAATGTTCTGACCGTCAGTAGCCCTAGTTGAGGTGCACTTATCATTATATGAGGCCAACGTGCCAGCTAGTCTCTAAAGGGGCGATATGGGTGTTCCAAGGTTTGTACCCAATTGAGGAAAAAACAGGGTAAGGTACGGTGTACCGCGAATAACTCGGGCTATAGATGTCCGATCGATGAGTTTGGCATATGTATGGAAAGGTCTCGACGAGACCTAACTACCCTGAAAGTATGAAGGCAAAGACTTGAATGACCGGGAAGTTATTAAGTGCACAAGTGGTAAAGTTGCACCAAAGTCCATGTTACCCGAAGTGGTACATGAACACCCAATATTCGACCAAAACACAAGTTTAGAGACGAGCTAGCGAGCTACATTGTTCAGACCGTCAGTAGCCCGCATCAAGACACGCATTTAATTATACGGGGCCTAGCCGCTAGCTCGACTTGAAGTCGGTCATATGGTTGGTTGATGGTTTGGACCGACCACGTGGTGTACCAAGGTGATGTACCTTTCATGAATTAAAACTCTGGCTGTATGGCACTGAGCGACAAGCTAAGGTGTGATTTGGAATAGTCTTGAGTGGGACTATTTAGGAAAAATGCGAACAAAAAATCACAAAGTCCTTGGGCGAAGCTATTAGCGAAACATAGAGCAAATTGGTACCAAAAACTATGGAAATGGGACTTGAGTCAAAAATAACCGCAAGTTGGAGAAGAGATAGCAAGCTTGCGTAGAACAATTATATTTGGTGCATGGTATCACCAACAAAAAAGTATATGGGGCCAAGGTGCTGGCTGGCCTCCAAAGTGGAGATATGGGCGATCCAAAGTTTGTACCCAAGTACGAACAAGTATGGAAAAAACAGGGTAAGGTACCAAGTACCATTAATAACTTCGGCTGTAGATGGCCTAGCGAGGCAAACCGCATATCGTTGGAAAGGTATTGGGGAGACCTATCTACCCTGAAAGTTTCATGAGGCTGAGTTGAAAGACCACGGAGATATTAGGTGATGATGGTCCAATTCGGGGACCAAGTCGCAGGAAATGGCACTTGACCAAAATCACGCTTGGAAGGTGAATACCGGCTTACCGGTAAGAGATAGCGACTTGGCGTAGAATATTCATAAGTTGGGCGTGTAAAGACGCAACTTTCATTATATGGGGGCAACCCGGTCAGGGTGCTCCAAGTCGGTCGTTTGGTCGGTTTATGGTTTGGGCCGACCATGTGGTGTACCAAGAAGAGGTACCTTTCATGAATTATAACTCGGTCAGTTTGCCACCGAGCGACAAGTTGCGATGTGATTTGGAATGGTCTTGAGTGGGACTATCAAGCAAAAATACAAATAGAAAATCAGCTTGTCCATGGCCGAAGCTATTAGTGAAACATATAGCAAAATGGGTCCAAAAACGAATGAAATGGGACTTGGACCAAGAATAACGGCAAGTTGGAGAAGAGATAGCAAGTTGACGTAGAACATTTATATTTTGGGCATAGTATGACCAACAAAAAAGTATTTGGGGCCAAGGTGCTGGCTGGCCTCCAAAGTGGAGATATGGGCGATACAAAGTTTGTACCCAAGTACGAACAAGTATGGAAAAAACAGGGTAAGGTACCAAGTACCATTAATAACTTCGGCTGTATATGGCCGAGCGAGGCAAACGGCTCACCGTTGGAAAGGTCTCGGGGAGACCTATCTACCCTGAAAGTTTCATGAGGCTGAGTTGAAAGACCACGGAGATATTAGGTGATGATGGTCGTATTCGGGGACCAAGTCGCAGGAAATGGCACTTGACCAAAATCCCCCTTGGAAGGTGAATACCGGCTTACCGGTAAGAGATAGCGACTTGGCGTAGAATATTCATAAGTTGGGCGTGTAGAGACGCAACTTTCATTATATGGGGCCAACCCGGTCAGGGTGCTCCAAGTCGGTCGTTTGGTCGGTTTATGGTTTGGGCCGACCACGTGGTGTACCAAGTTGAGGTACCTTTCATGAATTATAACTCGGTCAGTTTGCCACCGAGCGACAAGCTGCGGTGTGTTTTGGAATGGTCTTGAGTGGGACTATCAAGGAAAAATACAAATAGAAAATCAGCTTGTCCATGGCCGAAGCTATTAGTGAAACATATAGCAAAATGGGTCCAAAAACGAATGAAATGGGACTTGGACCAAGAATAACGGCAAGTTGGAGAAGAGATAGCAAGTTGGCGTAGAACAATTATATTTGGTGCATGGCATGACCAACAAAAAAGTATATGGGGCCAAGGTGCTGGCTGGCCTCCAAAGTGGAGATATGGGCGATCCAAAGTTTGTACCCAAGTACGAACAAGTATGGAAAAAACAGGGTAAGGTACCAAGTACCATTAATAACTTCGGCTGTAGATGGCCGAGCGAGGCAAACGGCTCACCGTTGGAAAGGTCTCGGGGAGACCTATCTACCCTGAAAGTTTCATGAGGCTGAGTTGAAAGACCACGGAGATATTAGGTGATGATGGTCGTATTCGGGGACCAAGTCGCAGGAAATGGCACTTGACCAAAATCCCCCTTGGAAGGTGAATACCGGCTTACCGGTAAGAGATAGCGACTTGGCGTAGAATATTCATAAGTTGGGCGTGTAAAGACGCAACTTTCATTATATGGGGCCAACCCGGTCAGGGTGCTCCAAGTCGGTCGTTTGGTCGGTTTATTGTTTGGGCCGACCACGTGGTGTACCAAGTTGAGGTACCTTTCATGAATTATAACTCGGTCAGTTTGCCACCGAGCGACAAGCTGCGGTGTGTTTTGGAATGGTCTTGAGTGGGACTATCAAGGAAAAATACAAATAGAAAATCAGCTTGTCCATGGCCGAAGCTATTAGTGAAACATATAGCAAAATGGGTCCAAAAACGAATGAAATGGGACTTGGACCAAGAATAACGGCAAGTTGGAGAAGAGATAGCAAGTTGGCGTAGAACAATTATATTTGGTGCATGGTATGACCAACAAAAAAGTATATGAGGCCAAGGTGCTGGCTGGCCTCCAAAGTGGAGATATGGGCGATCCAAAGTTTGTACCCAAGTATGGCAAAAACTGGTAGAGGTACCTTTCATGAATTACTGCTCAGGCTGTATGGCACTTAGCGGGACGCTTGGCTCTGGTATGGAATAGTCTTGAGTGGGACTATCAAGGAAAAATACGAACAAAAAATCACCATGTCCACGGACGAAGGTATTAGCGAAACTTAGAGCGAAATTGCGACCAAGTCGCTGGAAATGGCCCTTGGACCAAGTATACCGTCAAGGCGGTACGAGATAGCGAGTTGACGTGGAATATTTATAAGTTTGCCTCCACGAGACGAAAGTTTAGTTATATGGGGCCAACCCGCTCAGGGTTGTCCAAGTCGGTCATATGGCTGATCGAAATTTTCGACCAAGTACTGAGAAAACAGGGTAAGGTACCGTGTACCTCGAATAACTTTGGCTGTAGATGTCCGAGCGAGGCAAACGGCATAGCGTTGGAAAGGTCTTGAGGTGTTCTAGGCACCCTGAAAGTTTGAAAAGGCTATCTGGAAAACTCGTGGAGATATTAGAGAAACATTGGGCCCAAAAGATACCAAGTCGCAGGAAATGGGCCCTCCAAGAACACCCTAAAATCCCAATTACGGCTAAGTTGCAGGCCAGCTAGCGAAGTGAAATGTTCTAGGCATAACTAGAACACGTTAATGCGCAACTTTTTGAATCAGAACTTTTTTCGATATCTGGCCCCCAAAGGGGGGATATGGGCGATCAAAGGATTTTTCCAAGTTTCGGTACTTTTTACGGTATCGCTCATAGCTCCGGCTGTATGCAAGCAAATGACAATCTAAGACATGATTTAGAACAGTATTGAGCAGTACTAACTTACGTTAGAACACAGCGAAGCGCTATCGGTTCATGGCAAGGCCGATATAAGCAGTCAAAGATGAAAAATGTTGACAAAATGAACAAAAATTACCTTGGTACGCGAATAGCGGCCAGGGATGAAGAGGTACGAAGGTGGTGTAGAAGAATTATAATTAGGGCTTGGTACGCTCTAAAAGTTTGCCGAAGACCGCAAAGCGCTCAGACCCATAGAAAGTGGCCATTTGGGCCGAACAGTGCGTGCAAAGAGGTGAAAATGCAAAAATTGCACTTTGGGGGGCGATTTGCGGGGGGAAGGAGGGGTCGGAGGGCAAAATGTCCCTTGACCAAAAAGTCTTATCTCGTCGAGATCTACAACATTGCCGAAGACCGCAAAGCGCTAGCTCGCAATCGAAAAATCGAGAATTTGAAAATTTTCTAAGTCTTGGGCTCCCTAAGGAAAAGTTTCAAAAATCACGTTTGTCCCCAATTTTGAAGGGGAAGGAGTCGGTTCCGGGGCATGGTGTCTTCGGCAAAATGTCTTATCTTTTTGCGTACTTTCGACTAGTTCAATAAAAATTTTTGACCCAAAATTTGTTCGGCGGACCCCTAGGTCGAAAAACCCGAAAAAAGTCGAAAAAAGTCGAAAATGTCGAAAAATGAGAAAACCTCATATTCGGACTCTACACGAGCCCCAGATATTGAAAAGTGAAATCCGCGGTCGATTTGGAACAAAAAATTGACCTAGGCAAAGTTGTATGGAGGTAGGGACCCCTGAGAAAAAAGTTTGGTCCCGAGGCTCCTTGGACCACCAAGTCCCTAGGTCGGACCAAAATCGGAAAAAATCCGACCAAAGTCGAAAGTGTCGAAAATTTTAAAAAACCCCTTTTGGGGCCCTATGGCCTCCCTAGATAATGAAAAGTGAGGTCCGCGGCCGATCCGGAAGAAAAACTTGACCTAGGCAAACTTGTATGACGGTGGGGACCCAAAAAAATTTCGATGAGTGTAGTTTAGACAGGCCGGAAAATGTATCGGTGGTCCGTATCAAGGGACGTCTTTTAGTTCCATGGGGTGGTGGTCGTCGAACAAAGTCGCCTAGGTCGACCACCAGAAAGACCAGTCGTGTTGTAATGGATGTTTTGACCACTTTACTAGGGAAACCTAGTAGGTCGAAGCAAATTTGGGGTTCGAGATGAGTTGGTGAAAGTTGGTCCAACCTAGGTGTGCTTGGTGGAGGTTGACCATGAAAGTAGAGCATGATGGGAATGACCATAACTTTGGTTCTAGATGTCGGATCGGTACACTTTCGGCAGTTTTGGAAAGGTGAAGGCCTGCTCTAGCTATGTTTCCTACCAAGCTGAGCGCCTACTAGTGACCCGGAGGAGGTATTAAGGGTCAAAGGCAAAAAGGGGTACCCTTAAGTGCGTGTGACCAAGAAAATGGGAAAAACGGTATCGCCTATAGCTCAGGCTGTATGGCTCGGATCGGAAAGCTTGGATATGCGTTGGAAAGGTCTTGACGAGCGCTAGCTATGTGTCCTACCAAGCGAAGCGCTAGGTGTTGAGCAAGTCGGTCATATTAGAGGGCAAAGGTGAAAAATGGTGGTTTAGAGGCGAAAATTCACCTTATGATCGAAAATAGCGGGCGAACGATAAGAGCTACGAACACGGCGTAGAACAATCATAAGTACGTTACCACAAGACCTAACTTTGGCCAATATAGAGCGAGAAGATCGGAGGTACCCATCAGGGTGATATGGCTGGTTCAAAGTTGGACCAAAACGAGACTTGAGAAATGGATTGAAACACGGTATCGCGAATAACTCAGGCTGTATGGAACGGATCGACAAGCTTAGATCAGTGTTGGAAAGGTCGAACCGAGCGCTAACTATAATCCCAAACAACCGAAGCGCTAAGTGTTGAGCAAAACTGAGTTATTAAGCGACAAAGTGGAAAAATAATACCAAAATGGCCAAAAATCACACAAGACCAAGAATACCGAGCAAGCGGTAAGAGATAGCGGGTTGACGTAGAATACTTATAAGTTTGCCTCTACGAGACCTAAAAGTCGTCCATAGAAAGCGAGAAGATCGGACCACTCTGGAAGGGTGATACGAGTGGTCAAAAATTAGCAAAAATGAAACATGGCTAAAATGGATTTGACTTGTGCACCATGTAGCTCCGGCTGTATGGCATGGATTGTTAAGCTAGGATATGTTTTGGAAAGGTAACACCCAGCGCTAGATACGACTAGAAGAAAGCAAAGCGCTAACTAGCATGATTTGGAAGTTATTAAGTGTCAAAGTCGAAAAATGTTACCAAAATTGAAACTCGAGTACATTGGGCCAAAAAGTACAAGTTGTGAAATTTGGACTTACGAGTAAAATACCGAGCAGGCGGTAAGAGATAGAGACTTGGTGTAGAACAATTATATGTTGGGCATGTTATAACCTATATTTGGCCCGAACATAGTGACGAGATCGGTGGTACCCAAAAGGGTGGTACAGGTGTTAGATGGTTTTCCCAGAGCATAAGCTCCACATGATATGGAAAACGGGAAACATCATAACTTCGGCTGTATGGCATGGAATGGAACGAACAAGGTATCGATGGAAAGAGAAAAGGTAGCGCTAACTATAATTCCTACCAAGCAAAGCGCTAGCATGTGACCGTTCGGGTGTTATTGTGAGTCAAAGTCAGAAATTGTTACCACGAGAGGCGAAAATCCGACTAAGTCCATGAATACCGGGCTGGCGGTAAGAGATACGGCTTGGCCGTAGAACATTTATAAGTTGGCCAAGACAAGGCCTAAGTTTCGTCCATAGACGACAAGAAGATCGAAGATACCTGAAGGTGAGATATGGGCGTCCCAAAGTGGGCCTTTGAAAAAGTGACAAACTTCCCTTATAACAGCATACACCAAATATCTCTGGCTCTATGGCACCGAATAAGAAGTTGAGCTCAGCGACAGAAAGGTGATAGTCAGCGCTAAATATCATACGAACAGAGTGAAGCGCTAAAGGGAAAGGATCTTGGTGATATAAGGTGACAAAGTCGAGAAAAGTTGCCTCAAAATCATGAAAAATGTGAAAAAATGGCTAAGTCCCGGGTGCCTTAAGGGCAGGTTAATCGAATGTACCGAGCTGGCGGTACGAGATAGAGACTTGGTGTAGAAAAATTATATGTTTGGCATGGCAAGACCTACATTCGGCCAATACAAAGTGAGAAGATCAAAGATACCCGCAAGGGTGATATTGGTGTCCAAAGGAAAAAAGCACTAAGTCTTGGGAAACTTATATGAAGAAAAAGGACCCTGATGGGTCATATGGGATGGATCGAAAAATCGGCTAAGTCCCAAAATGGGGATGTCAGAACTACACTCATGTGTTACCACATCAAGCAAGGCAAACTTATATGAAGCAAAGGACCCTGATGGGTCATATGGTATTGATCGAAAAATCGGCTAAGTCCCAAAATGGGGATGTCAGAACTACACTCAAATGTTACCACACCAAGCAAGGCAAACTTATATGAAGCAAAGGACCCTGATGGGTCATATGGTATTGATTAAAAAATCGGCTAAGTCCCAAAATGGGGATGTCAGAACTACACTCAAATGTTACCACACCAAGCAAGGCAAACTTATATGAAGCAAAGGACCCTGATGGGTCATATGGTATTTTACGAAAAATCGGCTAAGTCCCAAAATGGGGATGTCAGAACTACACTCAAATGTTACCACACCAAGCAAGGCAAACTTATATGAAGCAAAGGACCCTGATGGGTCATATGGTATGGATCGAAAAATCGGCTAAGTCCCAAAATGGGGATGTCAGAACTACACTCAAATGTTACCACACCAAGCAAGGCAAACTTATATGAAGCAAAGGACCCTGATGGGTCATATGGTATTTTACGAAAAATCGGCTAAGTCCCAAAATGGGGATGTCAGAACTACACTCAAATGTTACCACACCAAGCAAGGCAAACTTATATGAAGGAAAGGACCCTGATGGGTCATATGGTATTTTACGAAAAATCGGCTAAGTCCCAAAATGGGGATGTCAGAACTACACTCAAATGTTACCACACCAAGCAAGGCAAACTTATATGAAGGAAAGGACCCTGATGGGTCATATGGTATTTTACGAAAAATCGGCTAAGTCCCAAAATGGGGATGTCAGAACTACACTCAAATGTTACCACACCAAGCAAGGCAAACTTATATGAAGGAAAGGACCCTGATGGGTCATATGGTATTTTACGAAAAATCGGCTAAGTCCCAAAATGGGGATGTCAGAACTACACTCAAATGTTACCACACCAAGCAAGGCAAACTTATATGAAGGAAAGGACCCTGATGGGTCATATGGTATTTTACGAAAAATCGGCTAAGTCCCAAAATGGGGATGTCAGAACTACACTCAAATGTTACCACACCAAGCAAGGCAAACTTATATGAAGAAAAAGGACCCTGATGGGTCATATGGGATGGATCGAAAAATCGGCTAAGTCCCAAAATGGGGATGTCAGAACTACACTCATGTGTTACCACATCAAGCAAGGCAAACTTATATGAAGCAAAGGACCCTGATGGGTCATATGGTATTGATCGAAAAATCGGCTAAGTCCCAAAATGGGGATGTCAGAACTACACTCAAATGTTACCACACCAAGCAAGGCAAACTTATATGAAGGAAAGGACCCTGATGGGTCATATGGTATTTTACGAAAAATCGGCTAAGTCCCAAAATGGGGATGTCAGAACTACACTCAAATGTTACCACACCAAGCAAGGCAAACTTATATGAAGCAAAGGACCCTGATGGGTCATATGGTATTTTACGAAAAATCGGCTAAGTCCCAAAATGGGGATGTCAGAACTACACTCAAATGTTACCACACCAAGCAAGGCAAACTTATATGAAGGAAAGGACCCTGATGGGTCATATGGTATGGATCGAAAAATCGGCTAAGTCCCAAAATGGGGATGTCAGAACTACACTCAAATGTTACCACACCAAGCAAGGCAAACTTATATGAAGGCAAGGACCCTGATGGGTCATATGGTATTTTACGAAAAATCGGCTAAGTCCCAAAATGGGGATGTCAGAACTACACTCAAATGTTACCACACCAAGCAAGGCAAACTTATATGAAGCAAAGGACCCTGATGGGTCATATGGTATTGATTGAAAAATCGGCTAAGTCCCAAAATGGGGATGTCAGAACTACACTCAAATGTTACCACACCAAGCAAGGCAAACTTATATGAAGCAAAGGACCCATATGGGTCATATGGTATTTTACGAAAAATCGGCTAAGTCCCAAAATGATGATGTCAGAACTACACTCAAATGTTACCATACCAAGCAAGGCAAACTTATATGAAGGAAAGGACCCATATGGGTCATATGGTATTTTACGAAAAATCGGCTAAGTCCCAAAATGAGGATGTCAGAACTACACTAAAAAGTTACCACACCAAGCAAGGCAAAGTACCTAGGTGAACCCTAGGAAGAAACACGGACCAAGTCAGATGGCCTAAGTCAATAGAACAAGTGACCTAGGCAAAGTTGTATGGCGCTGAGGACCCTGAAAAATCTGGTTAGTGTAGTTTAGACAGGGTAGGTTTTTGGGTCGGCCGAACCCCCTTATTTTGGGTTTTGGCCTCATCAAGAAGCTACACCTAGGCAAACTGCCTAGGGTGAAAGTGCGAAGACCAATCGAATAGTAAGACAAGTTTTGACCGATCGCCCTAGGCAAGCTTGTATGAAGAAAGGGACCCTATGGGTCATATGGAAATACATGAAAAATCGGCTAAGTCCCAAAATTGGGATGTCTGAACTACACTAAAAAGTTACCACATCAAGCAAGGCAAAGTACCTAGGTGAACCCTAGCAAGAAACACGGACCAAGTCAGATGGCCTAAGTCAAGAGAACAAGTGACCTAGGCAAAGTTGTATGACGGTGAGGACCCTGAAAAATCTGGTTAGTGTAGTTTAGACAGGGGAGGTTTTTGGGTCGGCTGAACCTCCTTATTTTGGGTTTTGACCTCCTCAAGAAGCTACACCTAGGCAAACTGCCTAGGGTGAAAGTGCGAAGACCAATCGAATAGTAAGACAAGTTTTGACCGATCGCCCTAGGCAAGCTTGTATGAAGAAAGGGACCCTATGGGTCATATGGAAATACATGAAAAATCGGCTAAGTCCCAAAATTGGGATGTCTGAACTACACTAAAAAGTTACCACAGCAAGCAAGGCAAAGTACCTAGGTGAACCCTAGGAAGAAACACGGACCAAGTCAGATGGCCTAAGTCAAGAGTACAAGTGACCTAGGCAAAGTTGTATGGCGCTGAGGACCCTGAAAAATCGGGTTAGTGTAGTTCAGACAGGGGAGGTTTCTGGGTCGGCTGAACCTCCTTATTTCGGGTTTTGGCCTCCTCAAGAAGACAGACCTAGGCAAACTGCCTAGGGTGAAAGTGCGAAGACCAATCGAATAGTAAGACAAGTTTTGACCGATCGCCCTAGGCAAGCTTGTATGAAGAAAGGGACCCTATGGGTCATATGGAAATACATGAAAAATCGGCTAAGTCCCAAAATTGGGATGTCTGAACTACACTAAAAAGTTACCACATCAAGCAAGGCAAAGTACCTAGGTGAACCCTAGGAAGAAACACGGACCAAGTCAGATGGCCTAAGTCAAGAGTACAAGTGACCTAGGCAAAGTTGTATGGCGCTGAGGACCCTGAAAAATCGGGTTAGTGTAGTTCAGACAGGGGAGGTTTCTGGGTCGGCTGAACCTCCTTATTTCGGGTTTTGGCCTCCTCAAGAAGACAGACCTAGGCAAAGTGCCTAGGGTGAAAGTGCGAAGACCAATCGAATAGTAAGACAAGTTTTGACCGATCGCCCTAGGCAAGCTTGTATGAAGAAAGGGACCCTATGGGTCATATGGAAATATACGAAAAATCGGCTAAGTCCCGAAATTGGGATGTCTGAACTACACTAAAAAGTTACCACATCAAGCAAGGCAAAGTACCTAGGTGAACCCTAGGAAGAAACACGGACCAAGTCAGATGGCCTAAGTCAAGAGTACAAGTGACCTAGGCAAAGTTGTATGGCGCTAAGGACCATGAAAAATCGGGTTAGTGTAGTTAAGACAGGGGAGGTTTCAGGGTCGGCTGGACCTCCTTATTTCGGGTTTTGGCCTCCTCAAGAAGACAGACCTAGGCGAACTGCCTAGGGTGAAAGTGCGAAGACCAATCGAATAGTAAGACAAGTTTTGACCGATCGCCCTAGGCAAGCTTGTATGAAGAAAGGGACCCTATGGGTCATATGGAAATATACGAAAAATCGGCTAAGTCCCAAAATTGGGATGTCAGAACTACACTATAAAGTTACCACATTAGCAAGGCAGACTTGTATGAAGAACGGGACCCTGGTGAAAGTAGCAAATATCCCAAACCGAACATGAATATTATACACACAAGAGTACGAACATAAAGGAACACGGACCAAGCGTACCGAGAGAATCGGTACTATAGAACCCTCGTGGTTCTACACAAAGACTTTATGTTAGGGGTTCAAGCCCCATAGTACTCAAACGGTGACAGTAGCAAATATCCCAAAACGAACGTGAATCTTATTCACAAGAGTACGAACATAAAGGAACACGGACCAAGCGTACCGAGAGAATCGGTACTATAGAGCCCTCGTGGTTCTACACAAAGACTTTATGTTCGGGGTTCACACCCCAAATCGAACGTGGAATTTACTTTCTGATGGTCATGCGGTCGTCCAAAGGGGTCTAGTATCCTGGGATGACAAGCATCACGGGCACAGCTCGTATCAAAACAGTCGAAGAGGCCCGCGAAAGCTTGCTTTCCATGGCTATGCGATGCACAAATTGAGTTTACTCACCGTAGTATAAAACGAACGAACCGAACCTATCCGAGTAGGGATAATGGGCGCAGTAACATACTTCTGTGACCCAGCGAGAGTTGAACGAGGTGACATGAACTGTCAGTGGCTTATATCAGATGGGATACATACATGAGATTGCTTTCAAATCTACACTCGAAAACCTAACCAAGTAAAAGCGAACGTGGGAAGGATTCGAAACCGGTCACGAAATCTTAAGCTGGAAAGAGTCATCACTATGGATACATATTATGCGAAACCAATCAAGTGCTCAGTACTGATCCAAAACCTAAGAGCACTAGTGAACACCTTATTCTCACCCTAGTTCACATCCAAGTGATCGACCACGTGTGTGAAGCAAAGACCAATCGAATTCCTCAATGAACCGAACACTATGAACAAATGGCCAGAAACGTTATAACTATCCAAACATCCTACTATCTAGCGAAAGTCATCACGATGGAACCATACAATGATCTTAACCTATAGCGCTCACCTATTCCTACCCAGAGTGCAAGTGAACAGATTGCCCACCCTTACCAGTTCACAACCACGTGATCGACTAACATACCGAGGTTACCACAAGTCAAAGTTATACGTTTACAAGCGCAAGACCAATCGAAAACCCCGAAAGCAATCTCGACCCAAAATGTATTATCCGTGAGTGTAGTCGAGTCTCGTACTCGTCATCTGTAATCGTCGGATAGAATATCCAGTACACGGTTGTCTTTCCAAATGAAATCTACATACAGAACTCGCTCTTGGCAAATGGGTGGCATTGGCGCAATCAGGAGCGAGTTCCCGTCCGGGTGCCAAGTGATTGGCAAATGTCTGGGGGAAAGCAACCATATGTTGATTTGTCTGTTAGTGTACTGGGTGTTTGAGGTATGTAGTATCCACGCTTGGTTGGGTGTGTCAGAGGACCATGGATGCGTTCACAACCCCAATTGGGGTACATCGGGAATGATTTTGTGGAACCGATGTGTCCGGCACACACTAAGTTTTGTTGCAAGTTAATAGTGTGCCATGTCCGGGGGGGTTGTGATTAAACTCTGGTGAATTGCGTACTGTGGTGATTGGGGTATGAAAGCCCCGCAGTTGCAATGATCGGACGCGCCTAGCGTGTCCTTTAGTTGATGGTAGGGAAATGAAGGCCCTTGTCAGCTCACCTAAGTATTCATGGAAGTTTGGCATAAGGTCGCTGTGGTAGGGGTATGAAGGCCCCGTCAGCGCATGCACAATCGGGCGCACGTGCGCTTAGCGGAGTCGAATGCCGCTCAAGTGCCTGTCCGGTGCATCGGGTGTGTGTGATACGAGGGCAATGAGGTTCGCACGGGGGCTCGCCTCCCGTGTGCTACCGGACTTGAAAACATATAGAACGTGGTGTTTGCTCCTCCGGGTGCAATGGGACAATGAACATTCGAACGCAAAGTCGGAATTCTGGTTGATCCTACCAGTAATATACGCTCGTCTCAAAGGTTAAGCCATGCATGTCTAAGTACAAACAGATTTAATGTGAAACCGCATAAGGCTCAGTATAACAGCTATAATTTACGAGATCATCAACCTAGTTACTTGGATAACTGTGGAAAATCTAGAGCTAATACATGCAACATGCCAGGACCCTCGCGGGAACTGGTGCACTTATTAGTCAAACCAATCGCGGGTTCTCCGTGTCATTGAGTTGAAGTCTGGATAATGATGCTGATCGTATGGTCTCGCACCGACGACAGATCTCGCAAATATCTGCCCTATCAACTATGGATGGTAGTATAGAGGACTACCATGGTTGCAACGGGTAACGGGGAATCAGGGTTCGATTCCGGAGAGGGAGCCTGAGAAATGGCTACCACATCCAAGGAAGGCAGCAGGCGCGTAAATTACCCAATCCCGGGACGGGGAGGTAGTGACGAGAAATAACAATATGAAACTCTTTAATGATGTTTCATAATTGGAATGAGTAGAGCATAAATCCTTCTACGAGGATCAAGTGGAGGGCAAGTCTGGTGCCAGCAGCCGCGGTAATTCCAGCTCCACTAGCGTATATTAAAATTGTTGCGGTTAAAACGTTCGAAGTTGATACTTGTCCAACACAGTCCGGCTCCGCCGACCCGGTCAACCCGTGGTCGGTGGGCCAAGTCGGAATCTGGTTGCGACTCAATGGTGTGGTAGGGCACCAAGTCTGTGTCATGGTGTGCCCTTCAACGGGTGCAAGTGTAACATAGAGCTCGACCGCTCACGTTTACCTTGAACAAATTAGAGTGCTTAAAGCAGGGTGCCCAAACGCCCTAGAATAATCTTGCATGGAATAATGGAATACGACCTTGGTCTAATCTTTCATTGGTTTGTACTCAGACCGGAGGTAATGATTAACAGAAGTAGTTGGGGACACTAGTATTACGGCGCGAGAGGTGAAATTCGTAGACCGTCGTAAGACTAACTAAAGCGAAGGCATTTGTCAAGGATGCTTTCTTTAATCAAGAACGAAAGTTAGAGGATCGAAGGCGATTAGATACCGCCCTAGTTCTAACCGTAAACGATGCCAACTAGCAATTGGGAGACGCTACAACCAGGTGCTCTCAGTAGCTTCCGGGAAACCAAAGTCAGGTTCCGGGGGAAGTATGGTTGCAAAGTTGAAACTTAAAGGAATTGACGGAAGGGCACCACAATGAAATGGAGCTTGCGGTTCAATTTGACTCAACACGGGAAAACTTACCAGGTCCGAACTTATGGAGGTGAGACAGATTAATAGCTCTTTCTCAAATTTAAGGGTAGTGGTGCATGGCCGTTCTTAGTTCGTGGATTGATTTGTCTGGTTAATTCCGATAACGAACGTGACTCACATATGCTAACTAGAACGCAGTCAGCGTTAATGCGTCGATGCCGATTGGAACGGGTTAGGACCTTTCGGTGGAGTATGACCTGACACCTTCGCTGTTCGTGTGCGCAAGTGCACTTACGGTACGCTGCTTAGCAGGACAATTTGTGTTTAGCAAAATGAGATCGAGCGATAACAGGTCCGTGATGCCCTTAGATGTTCTGGGCTACACGCGTGCTACAATGTGGGTAGCAGCGTGTCTCCTATTCCGAGAGGAACGGGAAATCACTCAAATACTCACTTAGTAGGGATTATGGATTGCAATGGTCCATATGAACTCGGAACTTCTAGTAAGTGCTGGTCATCAGCCAGCGTTGAATACGTCCCTGCCCTTTGTACACACCGCCCGTCGCTACTACCGATGGATTATTTAGTGAGGTCTTTGGAGATGATCGTTCGCTGGATCCTCGTGAACCGCGTCTGCTTTATCGAAGTTGACCGAACTTGATGATTTAGAGGAAGTAAAAGTCGTAACAAGGTTTCCGTAGGTGAACCTGCGGAAGGATCATTAGTGGCCAAGTGATCCTTCCAGAAGTCCGAACCTGCGGGTTGAGACTTCGGCACAAGTTGCCATATGATAATTGACGAAACACTATAGAAGTCCGAACCTGCGGGTTGAGACTTAGGCACAAGTTGCCATATGAACATTGACGAAACACTATGAAGTCCGAACCTGCGGGTTGAGACTTAGGCACAAGTTGCCTTATACATGACTTCGAACAAATACACAAGTCCGAACCTGCGGGTTGAGACTTAGGCACAAGTTGCCATATGAAAGTTGACGAAACACTAACAAGTCCGAACCTGCGGGTTGAGACTTAGGCACACGTTGCCTTATACATGACTTCGAACAAATACACAAGTCCGAACCTGCGGGTTGAGACTTAGGCACAAGTTGCCTTATACATACATTGGCCAAATAAACAGAAGTCCGAACCTGCGGGTTGAGACTTAGGCACAAGTTGCCATATTATATTCGATCAAACACTAAGTAGTCCGAACCTGCGGGTTGAGACTCAAGACCGTAACAAGATGTCACTATACAAGTCCGAACCTAAGGGTTGAGACTTAATGCGATCTAGATACCAAGTTGACATCCAATACCTGTTGAGCAAAACCAAAGATTCCCTGTTCTCGAATGATTACACTATATAACAGGGAATCTTGAAGAAATCAAGCAAGCGTGAAACAAAGTCATCACTTGGGCATGCTCGATAGCCAACCACATGACCTTAACCTAAGAGAGCATGCAAACCACATGATACCTATAAACGATTAACCCGCCCTAGTTCAATCGTTCACCAAGTGATGACTTCAGTATGGCTAAGAGAAAAACTTTTAAATGGGAAAAACTCTAAGTCCGAACCTCCGGGTTGAGACTTCCGCGTCGGAGGTGGGCGCACCTCCTATCCGAAAGATGGTGAATCAGGGGTGTTCGATCAGCAATGGTCGGATGCCCCGTCGTAGTCCAACTATGACAATCAAAGTCAAGACCTCCGGGTTGAGACTTTCCGCGAGTACAAGCATAAAGGAACACGGACCAAGCCGTACCGAGAGAATCGGTACTAGAGCCCTCGTGGTTCTACATTGAGAGAGCCCTCGTGGTTCTCATTAGGGGCTTTATGCAAGTCGTACTCAATACTGTGGTGTGAAGTATAAAGTATAGTCTTCGCCTGGTCCACGCTGCTTCGGCGGTCCTGGGTAAGATAGTTCATTCTAGCTTGCCCTATAGTGGAATGAGGACACTTAATGCTTCGTCTTTTAGCGGCGGCTAGACTCCTCCTCACGGGGAACGAGTTGACGCACACAGCGGCGGCTTACGCACTATGGCAATCATGGATGCCTGAAGATTCCGTGAAGTTCTCCCCTGGTCCACGCTGCCTCGGCAGTCCTGGGTAAAATGGAATATTTCCAGCTTGCCCTATAGTGGAAGAGGACTATCCAACAATACAAAGTCAAGACCTCCGGGTTGAGACTTTCCGCGTCGGTGGTGTCGCGCACCGCCTATCCGAAAGATGGTGTAACAGGGGTGTTCGATCAGCAATGGTCGGATGCCCCGTCATAGTCCAACTATGACAACCAAAGTCAAGACCTCCGGGTTGAGACTTTCCGCGTCCGGAGGTACGCGTACCGCCTACCCGAAAGATGGTGTGCTTCTGGGGTATTCGATGAGTCGGATACCCCGTCGTAGTCCAACTATGACAATACAAAGTCAAGACCTCCGGGTTGAGACTTCCGCGTCGGAGGTGCGCGCACCGCCTACCCGAAAGATGATGAATCAGGGGTGTTCGATCAGCAATGGTCGGATGCCCCGTCGTAGTCCAACTATGACAATCAAAGTCAAGACCTCCGGGTTGAGACTTCCGCGTCCGGAGGTACGCGTACCGCCTACCCGAAAGATGGTGAATCAGGGGTGTTCGATCAGCTATGGTCGGATGCCCCGTCGTAGTCCAACTATGACAATCAAAGTCAAGACCTCCGGGTTGAGACTTTCTGCGAGTACATGCATAAAGGAACACGGACCAAGCCGTACCGAGAGAATCGGTACTAGAGCCCTCGTGGTTCTACATTGAGAGAGCCCTCGTGGTTCTCATTAGGGGCTTTATGCAAGTCGTACTCAATACTGTGGTGTGAAGTATAAAGTATAGAGTCCTCCACTGGTCCACGCTGCTCCGGCGGTCCTGGGTAAGATAGTTCATTCTAGCTTGCCCTATGTGGAAGAGGACTCAATACCCTACCTGTTGAGCTTGAAACAAAGTCATCACTTGGGCATGCTCATATTGCCATACAATATTCCATTATCTACTAATGAGCATGCAGCTATATGATTATAACCTGTAAACGATTACCCCGCCGTAGTTCAGCGCTTCAACCAAGTGATGACTTCAGTATGGCTAGTGTGTGAAGTATAAAGTATAGTCCTCCCCTGGTCCACACTGCTTCGGCGGTCCTGGGTAAGATAGTTAGTTCTAGCTTGCCCTATGTGGAAGAGGACACCATACTTAATACTGTGGTGTAATGAACAAAGTATAGTCCTCCACTGGTCCACGCTGCTTTGCAGTCCTGGGTAAGATAGTTAATTCTAGCTTGCCCTATGTGGAAGAGGGCATACAAGACAAAGTATAGTTCTCCCCTGGTCCACGCTGCTCCGGCGGTCCTGGGTAAGATAGTTAATTCTAGCTTGCCCTATGTGGAAGAGGACATAATACTCTACCTGTTGAGCTTTAAACAAAGTCATCACTTGGGCATGCTCTATAGCCAACCACATGACATTAACCTAAGAGAGCATGCAGCGTATTATCCCAATGCAAAGTAAACGATAGACTCGCCCTAGTTCAGTGCTTCAACCAAGTGATGACTTCAATATGGCTAGTGTGTGAAGTATAAAGTATAGTCCTCCCCTGGTCCACACTGCTTCGGCGGTCCTGGGTAAGATAGTTAGTTCTAGCTTGCCCTATGTGGAAGAGGACACCATACTTAATACTGTGGTGTAATGAACAAAGTATAGTCCTCCACTGGTCCACGCTGCTTTGCAGTCCTGGGTAAGATAGTTAATTCTAGCTTGCCCTATGTGGAAGAGGGCATACAAGACAAAGTATAGTTCTCCCCTGGTCCACGCTGCTTCGGCGGTCCTGGGTAAGATAGTTAATTCTAGCTTGCCCTATGTGGAAGAGAGCATACATGAACCAAGAACGAAGGTTATGATCGAGGAATGATTCGACAACTCACCGATGGTATGAAATGTGAAGAATTCAAGCAAGCACACAATCAAGTCATCACTTGGGCATGCTCGATAGCCAACCCTATGACATTAACCTAGTAGAGCATGCGAAAACCAATATATATACAAGTAATGTAAACGATGCCCCTCCCTAGTTCAGCGCTTCAACCAAGTGATGACTTCAGAATGGCTAAATCAAATCGGTTCAAAACATACCATCGGTACCCTATTGAAACACACAAGTCGATATCAAACCTCTTAATTGTGTAGTCCTCCACTGGTCCACGCCGCTTCGGCGGTCCTGGGTAAGATAGTTCATTCTAGCTTGCCCTATGTGGAAGAGGGCACATTACTCAATACTGTGGTGTGAAGTATAAAGTTCAGTTCTCCCCTGGTCCACGCTGCTTCGGCGGTCCTGGGTAAGATAGTTCATTCTAGCTTGCCCTATGTGGAAGAGGACACTTAATACTTCGTCTCTAAGCGGCGGCTTGACTCCTCCCTACGGGGAACGGGTTTACGCGCACAGCGGCGGCTTACGCACTATGGCAGTCATGGATGCCTTACGTTTCTATGAAAAGTGTGTTCCTCCCCTGGTCCACGCTGCTTCGGCAGTCCTGGGTAAGATAGTTAGTTCTAGCTTGCCCTATGTGGAAGAGGACACGTAGACTTACTGTGGTGTGAAGTATAAGGTTCAGTTCTCCCCTGGTCCACGCCGCTTCGGCCGTCCTGGGTAAAATGGATTCATCCAGCTTGCCCTATGTGGAATGAGGACACTTTATGCTTCGTCTCTAAGCGGCGGCTTGCTCCTCCCTACGGGGAACGGGTATACGCGCACAGCGGCGGCTTACGTTATGGCAGTCATGGATGCCTTACGTTTCCATGAAAAGTGTGTTCCTCCCCTGGTCCACGCTGCTGTGGCAGTCCTGGGTAAGATAGTTAGTTCTAGCTTGCCCTATGTGGAAGAGGACACGTAGACTTACTGTGGTGTGAAGTATAAGGTTCAGTTCTCCCCTGGTCCACGCCGCTTCGGCCGTCCTGGGTAAAATGGATTAATCCAGCTTGCCCTATGTGGAATGAGGACACTTTATGCTTCGTCTCTAAGCGGCGGCTTGCTCCTCCCTACGGGGAACGGGTATACGCGCACAGCGGCGGCTTACGCAAGTTAGTCACCCTCGGCAGTGGATCACTCGGCTCATGGATCGATGAAGACCGCAGCTAACTGCGCGTCATAATGTGAACTGCAGGACACATGAACATTGATAAGTTGAACGCATATTGCACGTCGTGGGAACCTACCATGATGTACAGATGACTGAGCGCTTATATTTGAGAAATGTATCGCATACATTTAACTACGCCGTGACACCCGTCACGAGACGTGCACCATGATGTTAACTAGGGTCGCGACGACCCGCTAGCATTAAAGAACCCGTGGTTTACAATATACTGGCATTGGAATTCGAAGTATTTAGAGCGTCGTGTTCCCGCGTGAGGCGGAAGTACGAGGAGAAGGCGTGCTTGTGGTGTCTGTGGTGGTGTTTACTGATGTCTAGCTTCAGCTTATTTATTTATTTAAATAGAAGCGAAGATGTCAAAGTAGCGTCGAAGCAGCAGCGAATAGCACAAATGATTCAAGTATGGAAGTTGACCAAAGGAACACAAACAAACTAGCGTATGGGCAAAGGAAGGTATCAGTGAGTTAAACCACACGCGGGCTAACAGCCCGTTAACCGAGTCCAACGGTACATATTGGACATTGAAACAAAGTAGTCGCAAGCCAGATGTGACGATAACAACCGCAAGGTACATAAGCCTCAGTTCATGTGTGACAACCCCCTGAATTTAAGCATATTAATAAGGGGAGGAAAAGAAACCAACCGGGATTCCCTGAGTAGCTGCGAGCGAAACGGGAGAAGCTCAGCACGTAGGGG
>NW_026689842.1:0-22500 GCF_943734765.1 Anopheles ziemanni | reverse complement strand
ACTTGATATACGTTCTTCGGATGTACTTCGGGTGTCACCTGTTGTCCGAGGCCACTTGCATGGTCAACGGTTGAGGTGGTGATGGCGGGTCGGTGCTGTAGGGTGCCGGCCTGTTGGCTGCCTTGGCCGGGTTGGTTGGTTAACACTTGATTGAGCTTGCACCCGAGGGTAAAGGCACTTGAAGGTGGGTACCGGCCGGCTGACCTGGTGTGATGGTTGGTTGGTGAACACTTGGCGGTACTTGCACTTGGCTGTGCTTGGACTTGAAGGTGGGATCCGGCTGGCCTAGGCCATTGGTGGTTGGTTGGTTGGTTAGTCCTTAGCTGGGCTGGCTGGCTGGCTGGCCATCGGTGGTGTGGTGTGGTGTGGTGTGTGGAGTCGAGCATCGCGCGCCGTTGCCTTCCTCGGAGTGTTGTGGGTACGCAAGTGCTTGCAGTGCAAAGAGGTTGGTGATGGAGTGACATTGCCTTCACCATGGAGTTGCGGGTACTTAGGTACTTGCAAGGAGATGGTGGTATGGTGGTGTTGCGTGTGTGGTGTTCGATTAGAAAGATATAATTTCTAAGTCCGGATTAGTGCTGTCAGTGGGGCCCCCGCTAACAGGTCCTGCACGGCCAGCGTGGGGCTTGACTTGGCGCTATTCCGGACTTGGGGCGATCACGATGTCCCCGTGCGGGACTTAGAAGATGGAAGAACACAAGTACCCTTATCCCATGACTTGTGAGCGATTGGCATACGTTACCACATGAAGAGAAAAATTGGCTAAGTCCCGGATCCATATTATATGAAGAGAAATATCGGCTAAGTCCAGGATCCATATTATATGAAGAGAAATATCGGCTAAGTCCAGGATCCATATTATATGAAACGAAAAATCGGCTAAGTCCCGGATCCATATTATATGAAGAGAAAAATCGGCTAAGTCCAGGATCCATATATTATAACCTAATAATCGGCTAAGTCCAGGATCCATATATAATAACCTAATAATCGGCTAAGTCCAGGATCCATATTATATGAAGAGAAAAATCGGCTAAGTCCAGGATCCATATATAATAACCTAATAATCGGCTAAGTCCAGGATCCATATTATATGAAGAGAAAAATCGGCTAAGTCCAGGATCCATATATAATAACCTAATAATCGGCTAAGTCCAGGATCCATATAACATGAAGAGAAAAATCGGCTAAGTCCCAGATTGGGTCTGTCAGAAATACACTTCCAAGTTACCACACAAGCAAGCAAGATGGCCTAGTGATGGATCCATATGATATGAAGAGAAAAATCGGCTAAGTCCAGGATCCATATAATATGAAGAGAAAAATCGGCTAAGTCCCAGATTGGGTCTGTCAGAAATACACTTCCAAGTTACCACACAAGCAAGCAAGATGGCCTAGTGATGGATCCATATGATATGAAGAGAAAAATCGGCTAAGTCCAGGATCCATATAATATGAAGAAAAAAATCGGCTAAGTCCCAGATTGGGTCTGTCAGAAATACACTTCCAAGTTACCACACAAGCAAGCAAGATGGCCTAGTGATGGATCCATATGATATGAAGAGAAAAATCGGCTAAGTCCCAGATTGGGTCTGTCAGAAATACACTTCCAAGTTACCACACACGCAAGCAAGATGGCCTAGTGATGGATCCATATGATATGAAGAGAAAAATCGGCTAAGTCCAGGATCCATATAATATGAAGAGAAAAATCGGCTAAGTCCCAGATTGGGTCTGTCAGAAATACACTTCCAAGTTACCACACAAGCAAGCAAGATGGCCTAGTGAAGGATCCATATGACATGAAGAGAAAAATTGGCTAAGTCCAAGATTGGGTCTGTCAGACATACACTTTCAAGTTACCACACAAGCAAGCAAGATGGCCTAGTGATGGATCCATATAACATGAAGAGAAAAATCGGCTAAGTCCGAGATTGGGTCTGTCGGAAATACACTTTCAAGTTACCACACAAGCAAGCAAGTTACCACATGAAGAGAAAGCCGGCAAAGTCCGGGAATGTTACCACATGAACTGGAAAATGGGCAAAAACCTACCTTCACAGGCAACGTGAATAAGTCAGGCTGTAGACATCGGATCGACAAGCCAAAGACTGATATGGAAAGGAAATGAGTAGTACTAGCTTTCCTGAGAGTTGCAGAGCTTAGACTGCATATGAACGAAAGTTATTAAGCGTCAAAGTCAGAGAAGTTACCCAAAGGAACACAAGTTCCAACTTAGAGCATGTATACCGCCTAGACGGTAAGAGGTACGGCCAGGCTGAGGAATAAGGAAATGTTGGCCAACATGTTCCCTAACTATCCCCCGAAGACCGCAAAGCAATCCAACATCAACCAAGAAAGTTATAGCCCGATCAAGGAAACACCTACTTTGCACCGATATTGCACCAAATACATGTACCAAGCACCTTCGGTTGCATACCTGCAGGGGCTTACCATAGTAGGCCATGGAAGACCGATATACCGAACATAATCACTTTCTATCTCCTCGGGTGTTTGAGATAGCGCTTTGCGGTACAAGAACGAAAGTTAGACTATATCTTGGTGCATCTTTTTGCCCAAGATCACAAGACCCTATCTACCAAGGCAAGAAAGTTGTGTGGGGACAAAATGTCCAAAAGTGCCCAAAGTGGCACACTTGAACCATATATTCGAGAAAAACACAAGTGTGGGCCCGAGCTAGCAAGTTGAAATGTTCTGACCGTCAGTAGCCCTAGTTGAGGTGCACTTATCATTATATGAGGCCAACGTGCCAGCTAGTCTCTAAAGGGGCGATATGGGTGTTCCAAGGTTTGTACCCAATTGAGGAAAAAACAGGGTAAGGTACGGTGTACCGCGAATAACTCGGGCTATAGATGTCCGATCGATGAGTTTGGCATATGTATGGAAAGGTCTCGACGAGACCTAACTACCCTGAAAGTATGAAGGCAAAGACTTGAATGACCGGGAAGTTATTAAGTGCACAAGTGGTAAAGTTGCACCAAAGTCCATGTTACCCGAAGTGGTACATGAACACCCAATATTCGACCAAAACACAAGTTTAGAGACGAGCTAGCGAGCTACATTGTTCAGACCGTCAGTAGCCCGCATCAAGACACGCATTTAATTATACGGGGCCTAGCCGCTAGCTCGACTCGAAGTCGGTCATATGGTTGGTTGATGGTTTGGACCGACCACGTGGTGTACCAAGGTGATGTACCTTTCATGAATTAAAACTCTGGCTGTATGGCACTGAGCGACAAGCTAAGGTGTGATTTGGAATAGTCTTGAGTGGGACTATTTAGGAAAAATGCGAACAAAAAATCACAAAGTCCTTGGGCGAAGCTATTAGCGAAACATAGAGCAAATTGGTACCAAAAACTATGGAAATGGGACTTGAGTCAAAAATAACCGCAAGTTGGAGAAGAGATAGCAAGCTTGCGTAGAACAATTATATTTGGTGCATGGTATCACCAACAAAAAAGTATATGGGGCCAAGGTGCTGGCTGGCCTCCAAAGTGGAGATATGGGCGATACAAAGTTTGTACCCAAGTACGAACAAGTATGGAAAAAACAGGGTAAGGTACCAAGTACCATTAATAACTTCGGCTGTATATGGCCGAGCGAGGCAAACGGCTCACCGTTGGAAAGGTCTCGGGGAGACCTATCTACCCTGAAAGTTTCATGAGGCTGAGTTGAAAGACCACGGAGATATTAGGTGATGATGGTCGTATTCGGGGACCAAGTCGCAGGAAATGGCACTTGACCAAAATCCCCCTTGGAAGGTGAATACCGGCTTACCGGTAAGAGATAGCGACTTGGCGTAGAATATTCATAAGTTGGGCGTGTAGAGACGCAACTTTCATTATATGGGGCCAACCCGGTCAGGGTGCTCCAAGTCGGTCGTTTGGTCGGTTTATGGTTTGGGCCGACCACGTGGTGTACCAAGTTGAGGTACCTTTCATGAATTATAACTCGGTCAGTTTGCCACCGAGCGACAAGCTGCGGTGTGTTTTGGAATGGTCTTGAGTGGGACTATCAAGGAAAAATACAAATAGAAAATCAGCTTGTCCATGGCCGAAGCTATTAGTGAAACATATAGCAAAATGGGTCCAAAAACGAATGAAATGGGACTTGGACCAAGAATAACGGCAAGTTGGAGAAGAGATAGCAAGTTGGCGTAGAACAATTATATTTGGTGCATGGCATGACCAACAAAAAAGTATATGGGGCCAAGGTGCTGGCTGGCCTCCAAAGTGGAGATATGGGCGATCCAAAGTTTGTACCCAAGTACGAACAAGTATGGAAAAAACAGGGTAAGGTACCAAGTACCATTAATAACTTCGGCTGTAGATGGCCGAGCGAGGCAAACGGCTCACCGTTGGAAAGGTCTCGGGGAGACCTATCTACCCTGAAAGTTTCATGAGGCTGAGTTGAAAGACCACGGAGATATTAGGTGATGATGGTCGTATTCGGGGACCAAGTCGCAGGAAATGGCACTTGACCAAAATCCCCCTTGGAAGGTGAATACCGGCTTACCGGTAAGAGATAGCGACTTGGCGTAGAATATTCATAAGTTGGGCGTGTAAAGACGCAACTTTCATTATATGGGGCCAACCCGGTCAGGGTGCTCCAAGTCGGTCGTTTGGTCGGTTTATTGTTTGGGCCGACCACGTGGTGTACCAAGTTGAGGTACCTTTCATGAATTATAACTCGGTCAGTTTGCCACCGAGCGACAAGCTGCGGTGTGTTTTGGAATGGTCTTGAGTGGGACTATCAAGGAAAAATACAAATAGAAAATCAGCTTGTCCATGGCCGAAGCTATTAGTGAAACATATAGCAAAATGGGTCCAAAAACGAATGAAATGGGACTTGGACCAAGAATAACGGCAAGTTGGAGAAGAGATAGCAAGTTGGCGTAGAACAATTATATTTGGTGCATGGTATGACCAACAAAAAAGTATATGAGGCCAAGGTGCTGGCTGGCCTCCAAAGTGGAGATATGGGCGATCCAAAGTTTGTACCCAAGTATGGCAAAAACTGGTGGAGGTACCTTTCATGAATTACTGCTCAGGCTGTATGGCACTTAGCGGGACGCTTGGCTCTGGTATGGAATAGTCTTGAGTGGGACTATCAAGGAAAAATACGAACAAAAAATCACCATGTCCACGGACGAAGGTATTAGCGAAACTTAGAGCGAAATTGCGACCAAGTCGCTGGAAATGGCCCTTGGACCAAGTATACCGTCAAGGCGGTACGAGATAGCGAGTTGACGTGGAATATTTATAAGTTTGCCTCCACGAGACGAAAGTTTAGTTATATGGGGCCAACCCGCTCAGGGTTGTCCAAGTCGGTCATATGGCTGATCGAAATTTTCGACCAAGTACTGAGAAAACAGGGTAAGGTACCGTGTACCTCGAATAACTTTGGCTGTAGATGTCCGAGCGAGGCAAACGGCATAGCGTTGGAAAGGTCTTGAGGTGTTCTAGGCACCCTGAAAGTTTGAAAAGGCTATCTGGAAAACTCGTGGAGATATTAGAGAAACATTGGGCCCAACAGATACCAAGTCGCAGGAAATGGGCCCTCCAAGAACACCCTAAAATCCCAATTACGGCTAAGTTGCAGGCCAGCTAGCGAAGTGAAATGTTCTAGGCATAACTAGAACACGTTAATGCGCAACTTTTTGAATCAGAACTTTTTTCGATATCTGGCCCCCAAAGGGGGGATATGGGCGATCAAAGGATTTTTCCAAGTTTCGGTACTTTTTACGGTATCGCTCATAGCTCCGGCTGTATGCAAGCAAATGACAATCTAAGACATGATTTAGAACAGTATTGAGCAGTACTAACTTACGTTAGAACACAGCGAAGCGCTATCGGTTCATGGCAAGGCCGATATAAGCAGTCAAAGATGAAAAATGTTGACAAAATGAACAAAAATTACCTTGGTACGCGAATAGCGGCCAGGGATGAAGAGGTACGAAGGTGGTGTAGAAGAATTATAATTAGGGCTTGGTACGCTCTAAAAGTTTGCCGAAGACCGCAAAGCGCTCAGACCCATAGAAAGTGGCCATTTGGGCCGAACAGTGCGTGCAAAGAGGTGAAAATGCAAAAATTGCACTTTGGGGGGCGATTTGCGGGGGGAAGGAGGGGTCGGAGGGCAAAATGTCCCTTGACCAAAAAGTCTTATCTCGTCGAGATCTACAACATTGCCGAAGACCGCAAAGCGCTAGCTCGCAATCGAAAAATCGAGAATTTGAAAATTTTCTAAGTCTTGGGCTCCCTAAGGAAAAGTTTCAAAAATCACGTTTGTCCCCAATTTTGAAGGGGAAGGAGTCGGTTCCGGGGCATGGTGTCTTCGGCAAAATGTCTTATCTTTTTGCGTACTTTCGACTAGTTCAATAAAAATTTTTGACCCAAAATTTGTTCGGCGGACCCCTAGGTCGAAAAACCCGAAAAAAGTCGAAAAAAGTCGAAAATGTCGAAAAATGAGAAAACCTCATATTCGGACTCTACACGAGCCCCAGATATTGAAAAGTGAAATCCGCGGTCGATTTGGAACAAAAAATTGACCTAGGCAAAGTTGTATGGAGGTAGGGACCCCTGAGAAAAAAGTTTGGTCCCGAGGCTCCTTGGACCACCAAGTCCCTAGGTCGGACCAAAATCGGAAAAAATCCGACCAAAGTCGAAAGTGTCGAAAATTTTAAAAAACCCCTTTTGGGGCCCTATGGCCTCCCTAGATAATGAAAAGTGAGGTCCGCGGCCGATCCGGAAGAAAAACTTGACCTAGGCAAACTTGTATGACGGTGGGGACCCAAAAAAATTTCGATGAGTGTAGTTTAGACAGGCCGGAAAATGTATCGGTGGTCCGTATCAAGGGACGTCTTTTAGTTCCATGGGGTGGTGGTCGTCGAACAAAGTCGCCTAGGTCGACCACCAGAAAGACCAGTCGTGTTGTAATGGATGTTTTGACCACTTTACTAGGGAAACCTAGTAGGTCGAAGCAAATTTGGGGTTCGAGATGAGTTGGTGAAAGTTGGTCCAACCTAGGTGTGCTTGGTGGAGGTTGACCATGAAAGTAGAGCATGATGGGAATGACCATAACTTTGGTTCTAGATGTCGGATCGGTACACTTTCGGCAGTTTTGGAAAGGTGAAGGCCTGCTCTAGCTATGTTTCCTACCAAGCTGAGCGCCTACTAGTGACCCGGAGGAGGTATTAAGGGTCAAAGGCAAAAAGGGGTACCCTTAAGTGCGTGTGACCAAGAAAATGGGAAAAACGGTATCGCCTATAGCTCAGGCTGTATGGCTCGGATCGGAAAGCTTGGATATGCGTTGGAAAGGTCTTGACGAGCGCTAGCTATGTGTCCTACCAAGCGAAGCGCTAGGTGTTGAGCAAGTCGGTCATATTAGAGGGCAAAGGTGAAAAATGGTGGTTTAGAGGCGAAAATTCACCTTATGATCGAAAATAGCGGGCGAACGATAAGAGCTACGAACACGGCGTAGAACAATCATAAGTACGTTACCACAAGACCTAACTTTGGCCAATATAGAGCGAGAAGATCGGAGGTACCCATCAGGGTGATATGGCTGGTTCAAAGTTGGACCAAAACGAGACTTGAGAAATGGATTGAAACACGGTATCGCGAATAACTCAGGCTGTATGGAACGGATCGACAAGCTTAGATCAGTGTTGGAAAGGTCGAACCGAGCGCTAACTATAATCCCAAACAACCGAAGCGCTAAGTGTTGAGCAAAACTGAGTTATTAAGCGACAAAGTGGAAAAATAATACCAAAATGGCCAAAAATCACACAAGACCAAGAATACCGAGCAAGCGGTAAGAGATAGCGGGTTGACGTAGAATACTTATAAGTTTGCCTCTACGAGACCTAAAAGTCGTCCATAGAAAGCGAGAAGATCGGACCACTCTGGAAGGGTGATACGAGTGGTCAAAAATTAGCAAAAATGAAACATGGCTAAAATGGATTTGACTTGTGCACCATGTAGCTCCGGCTGTATGGCATGGATTGTTAAGCTAGGATATGTTTTGGAAAGGTAACACCCAGCGCTAGATACGACTAGAAGAAAGCAAAGCGCTAACTAGCATGATTTGGAAGTTATTAAGTGTCAAAGTCGAAAAATGTTACCAAAATTGAAACTCGAGTACATTGGGCCAAAAAGTACAAGTTGTGAAATTTGGACTTACGAGTAAAATACCGAGCAGGCGGTAAGAGATAGAGACTTGGTGTAGAACAATTATATGTTGGGCATGTTATAACCTATATTTGGCCCGAACATAGTGACGAGATCGGTGGTACCCAAAAGGGTGGTACAGGTGTTAGATGGTTTTCCCAGAGCATAAGCTCCACATGATATGGAAAACGGGAAACATCATAACTTCGGCTGTATGGCATGGAATGGAACGAACAAGGTATCGATGGAAAGAGAAAAGGTAGCGCTAACTATAATTCCTACCAAGCAAAGCGCTAGCATGTGACCGTTCGGGTGTTATTGTGAGTCAAAGTCAGAAATTGTTACCACGAGAGGCGAAAATCCGACTAAGTCCATGAATACCGGGCTGGCGGTAAGAGATACGGCTTGGCCGTAGAACATTTATAAGTTGGCCAAGACAAGGCCTAAGTTTCGTCCATATACGACAAGAAGATCGAAGATACCTGAAGGTGAGATATGGGCGTCCCAAAGTGGGCCTTTGAAAAAGTGACAAACTTCCCTTATAACAGCATACACCAAATATCTCTGGCTCTATGGCACCGAATAAGAAGTTGAGCTCAGCGACAGAAAGGTGATAGTCAGCGCTAAATATCATACGAACAGAGTGAAGCGCTAAAGGGAAAGGATCTTGGTGATATAAGGTGACAAAGTCGAGAAAAGTTGCCTCAAAATCATGAAAAATGTGAAAAAATGGCTAAGTCCCGGGTGCCTTAAGGGCAGGTTAATCGAATGTACCGAGCTGGCGGTACGAGATAGAGACTTGGTGTAGAACAATTATATGTTTGGCATGGCAAGACCTACATTCGGCCAATACAAAGTGAGAAGATCAAAGATACCCGCAAGGGTGATATTGGTGTCCAAAGGAAAAAAGCACTAAGTCTTGGGAAACTTATATGAAGAAAAAGGACCCTGATGGGTCATATGGGATGGATCGAAAAATCGGCTAAGTCCCAAAATGGGGATGTCAGAACTACACTCATGTGTTACCACATCAAGCAAGGCAAACTTATATGAAGCAAAGGACCCTGATGGGTCATATGGTATTGATCGAAAAATCGGCTAAGTCCCAAAATGGGGATGTCAGAACTACACTCAAATGTTACCACACCAAGCAAGGCAAACTTATATGAAGCAAAGGACCCTGATGGGTCATATGGTATTGATTGAAAAATCGGCTAAGTCCCAAAATGGGGATGTCAGAACTACACTCAAATGTTACCACACCAAGCAAGGCAAACTTATATGAAGCAAAGGACCCTGATGGGTCATATGGTATTTTACGAAAAATCGGCTAAGTCCCAAAATGGGGATGTCAGAACTACACTCAAATGTTACCACACCAAGCAAGGCAAACTTATATGAAGCAAAGGACCCTGATGGGTCATATGGTATGGATCGAAAAATCGGCTAAGTCCCAAAATGGGGATGTCAGAACTACACTCAAATGTTACCACACCAAGCAAGGCAAACTTATATGAAGCAAAGGACCCTGATGGGTCATATGGTATTTTACGAAAAATCGGCTAAGTCCCAAAATGGGGATGTCAGAACTACACTCAAATGTTACCACACCAAGCAAGGCAAACTTATATGAAGGAAAGGACCCTGATGGGTCATATGGTATTTTACGAAAAATCGGCTAAGTCCCAAAATGGGGATGTCAGAACTACACTCAAATGTTACCACACCAAGCAAGGCAAACTTATATGAAGGAAAGGACCCTGATGGGTCATATGGTATTTTACGAAAAATCGGCTAAGTCCCAAAATGGGGATGTCAGAACTACACTCAAATGTTACCACACCAAGCAAGGCAAACTTATATGAAGGAAAGGACCCTGATGGGTCATATGGTATTTTACGAAAAATCGGCTAAGTCCCAAAATGGGGATGTCAGAACTACACTCAAATGTTACCACACCAAGCAAGGCAAACTTATATGAAGGAAAGGACCCTGATGGGTCATATGGTATTTTACGAAAAATCGGCTAAGTCCCAAAATGGGGATGTCAGAACTACACTCAAATGTTACCACACCAAGCAAGGCAAACTTATATGAAGAAAAAGGACCCTGATGGGTCATATGGGATGGATCGAAAAATCGGCTAAGTCCCAAAATGGGGATGTCAGAACTACACTCATGTGTTACCACATCAAGCAAGGCAAACTTATATGAAGCAAAGGACCCTGATGGGTCATATGGTATTGATCGAAAAATCGGCTAAGTCCCAAAATGGGGATGTCAGAACTACACTCAAATGTTACCACACCAAGCAAGGCAAACTTATATGAAGGAAAGGACCCTGATGGGTCATATGGTATTTTACGAAAAATCGGCTAAGTCCCAAAATGGGGATGTCAGAACTACACTCAAATGTTACCACACCAAGCAAGGCAAACTTATATGAAGCAAAGGACCCTGATGGGTCATATGGTATTTTACGAAAAATCGGCTAAGTCCCAAAATGGGGATGTCAGAACTACACTCAAATGTTACCACACCAAGCAAGGCAAACTTATATGAAGGAAAGGACCCTGATGGGTCATATGGTATGGATCGAAAAATCGGCTAAGTCCCAAAATGGGGATGTCAGAACTACACTCAAATGTTACCACACCAAGCAAGGCAAACTTATATGAAGGCAAGGACCCTGATGGGTCATATGGTATTTTACGAAAAATCGGCTAAGTCCCAAAATGGGGATGTCAGAACTACACTCAAATGTTACCACACCAAGCAAGGCAAACTTATATGAAGCAAAGGACCCTGATGGGTCATATGGTATTGATTGAAAAATCGGCTAAGTCCCAAAATGGGGATGTCAGAACTACACTCAAATGTTACCACACCAAGCAAGGCAAACTTATATGAAGCAAAGGACCCATATGGGTCATATGGTATTTTACGAAAAATCGGCTAAGTCCCAAAATGATGATGTCAGAACTACACTCAAATGTTACCATACCAAGCAAGGCAAACTTATATGAAGGAAAGGACCCATATGGGTCATATGGTATTTTACGAAAAATCGGCTAAGTCCCAAAATGAGGATGTCAGAACTACACTAAAAAGTTACCACACCAAGCAAGGCAAAGTACCTAGGTGAACCCTAGGAAGAAACACGGACCAAGTCAGATGGCCTAAGTCAATAGAACAAGTGACCTAGGCAAAGTTGTATGGCGCTGAGGACCCTGAAAAATCTGGTTAGTGTAGTTTAGACAGGGTAGGTTTTTGGGTCGGCCGAACCCCCTTATTTTGGGTTTTGGCCTCATCAAGAAGCTACACCTAGGCAAACTGCCTAGGGTGAAAGTGCGAAGACCAATCGAATAGTAAGACAAGTTTTGACCGATCGCCCTAGGCAAGCTTGTATGAAGAAAGGGACCCTATGGGTCATATGGAAATACATGAAAAATCGGCTAAGTCCCAAAATTGGGATGTCTGAACTACACTAAAAAGTTACCACATCAAGCAAGGCAAAGTACCTAGGTGAACCCTAGCAAGAAACACGGACCAAGTCAGATGGCCTAAGTCAAGAGAACAAGTGACCTAGGCAAAGTTGTATGACGGTGAGGACCCTGAAAAATCTGGTTAGTGTAGTTTAGACAGGGGAGGTTTTTGGGTCGGCTGAACCTCCTTATTTTGGGTTTTGACCTCCTCAAGAAGCTACACCTAGGCAAACTGCCTAGGGTGAAAGTGCGAAGACCAATCGAATAGTAAGACAAGTTTTGACCGATCGCCCTAGGCAAGCTTGTATGAAGAAAGGGACCCTATGGGTCATATGGAAATACATGAAAAATCGGCTAAGTCCCAAAATTGGGATGTCTGAACTACACTAAAAAGTTACCACAGCAAGCAAGGCAAAGTACCTAGGTGAACCCTAGGAAGAAACACGGACCAAGTCAGATGGCCTAAGTCAAGAGTACAAGTGACCTAGGCAAAGTTGTATGGCGCTGAGGACCCTGAAAAATCGGGTTAGTGTAGTTCAGACAGGGGAGGTTTCTGGGTCGGCTGAACCTCCTTATTTCGGGTTTTGGCCTCCTCAAGAAGACAGACCTAGGCAAACTGCCTAGGGTGAAAGTGCGAAGACCAATCGAATAGTAAGACAAGTTTTGACCGATCGCCCTAGGCAAGCTTGTATGAAGAAAGGGACCCTATGGGTCATATGGAAATACATGAAAAATCGGCTAAGTCCCAAAATTGGGATGTCTGAACTACACTAAAAAGTTACCACATCAAGCAAGGCAAAGTACCTAGGTGAACCCTAGGAAGAAACACGGACCAAGTCAGATGGCCTAAGTCAAGAGTACAAGTGACCTAGGCAAAGTTGTATGGCGCTGAGGACCCTGAAAAATCGGGTTAGTGTAGTTCAGACAGGGGAGGTTTCTGGGTCGGCTGAACCTCCTTATTTCGGGTTTTGGCCTCCTCAAGAAGACAGACCTAGGCAAAGTGCCTAGGGTGAAAGTGCGAAGACCAATCGAATAGTAAGACAAGTTTTGACCGATCGCCCTAGGCAAGCTTGTATGAAGAAAGGGACCCTATGGGTCATATGGAAATATACGAAAAATCGGCTAAGTCCCGAAATTGGGATGTCTGAACTACACTAAAAAGTTACCACATCAAGCAAGGCAAAGTACCTAGGTGAACCCTAGGAAGAAACACGGACCAAGTCAGATGGCCTAAGTCAAGAGTACAAGTGACCTAGGCAAAGTTGTATGGCGCTAAGGACCATGAAAAATCGGGTTAGTGTAGTTAAGACAGGGGAGGTTTCAGGGTCGGCTGGACCTCCTTATTTCGGGTTTTGGCCTCCTCAAGAAGACAGACCTAGGCGAACTGCCTAGGGTGAAAGTGCGAAGACCAATCGAATAGTAAGACAAGTTTTGACCGATCGCCCTAGGCAAGCTTGTATGAAGAAAGGGACCCTATGGGTCATATGGAAATATACGAAAAATCGGCTAAGTCCCAAAATTGGGATGTCAGAACTACACTATAAAGTTACCACATTAGCAAGGCAGACTTGTATGAAGAACGGGACCCTGGTGAAAGTAGCAAATATCCCAAACCGAACATGAATATTATACACACAAGAGTACGAACATAAAGGAACACGGACCAAGCGTACCGAGAGAATCGGTACTATAGAACCCTCGTGGTTCTACACAAAGACTTTATGTTAGGGGTTCAAGCCCCATAGTACTCAAACGGTGACAGTAGCAAATATCCCAAAACGAACGTGAATCTTATTCACAAGAGTACGAACATAAAGGAACACGGACCAAGCGTACCGAGAGAATCGGTACTATAGAGCCCTCGTGGTTCTACACAAAGACTTTATGTTCGGGGTTCACACCCCAAATCGAACGTGGAATTTACTTTCTGATGGTCATGCGGTCGTCCAAAGGGGTCTAGTATCCTGGGATGACAAGCATCACGGGCACAGCTCGTATCAAAACAGTCGAAGAGGCCCGCGAAAGCTTGCTTTCCATGGCTATGCGATGCACAAATTGAGTTTACTCACCGTAGTATAAAACGAACGAACCGAACCTATCCGAGTAGGGATAATGGGCGCAGTAACATACTTCTGTGACCCAGCGAGAGTTGAACGAGGTGACATGAACTGTCAGTGGCTTATATCAGATGGGATACATACATGAGATTGCTTTCAAATCTACACTCGAAAACCTAACCAAGTAAAAGCGAACGTGGGAAGGATTCGAAACCGGTCACGAAATCTTAAGCTGGAAAGAGTCATCACTATGGATACATATTATGCGAAACCAATCAAGTGCTCAGTACTGATCCAAAACCTAAGAGCACTAGTGAACACCTTATTCTCACCCTAGTTCACATCCAAGTGATCGACCACGTGTGTGAAGCAAAGACCAATCGAATTCCTCAATGAACCGAACACTATGAACAAATGGCCAGAAACGTTATAACTATCCAAACATCCTACTATCTAGCGAAAGTCATCACGATGGAACCATACAATGATCTTAACCTATAGCGCTCACCTATTCCTACCCAGAGTGCAAGTGAACAGATTGCCCACCCTTACCAGTTCACAACCACGTGATCGACTAACATACCGAAGTTACCACAAGTCAAAGTTATACGTTTACAAGCGCAAGACCAATCGAAAACCCCGAAAGCAATCTCGACCCAAAATGTATTATCCGTGAGTGTAGTCGAGTCTCGTACTCGTCATCTGTAATCGTCGGATAGAATATCCAGTACACGGTTGTCTTTCCAAATGAAATCTACATACAGAACTCGCTCTTGGCAAATGGGTGGCATTGGCGCAATCAGGAGCGAGTTCCCGTCCGGGTGCCAAGTGATTGGCAAATGTCTGGGGGAAAGCAACCATATATTGATTTGTCTGTTAGTGTACTGGGTGTTTGAGGTATGTAGTATCCACGCTTGGTTGGGTGTGTCAGAGGACCATGGATGCGTTCACAACCCCAATTGGGGTACATCGGGAATGATTTTGTGGAACCGATGTGCCCGGCACACACTAAGTTTTGTTGCAAGTTAATAGTGTGCCATGTCCGGGGGGGTTGTGATTAAACTCTGGTGAATTGCGTACTGTGGTGATTGGGGTATGAAAGCCCCGCAGTTGCAATGATCGGACGCGCCTAGCGTGTCCTTTAGTTGATGGTAGGGAAATGAAGGCCCTTGTCAGCTCACCTAAGTATTCATGGAAGTTTGGCATAAGGTCGCTGTGGTAGGGGTATGAAGGCCCCGTCAGCGCATGCACAATCGGGCGCACGTGCGCTTAGCGGAGTCGAATGCCGCTCAAGTGCCTGTCCGGTGCATCGGGTGTGTGTGATACGAGGGCAATGAGGTTCGCACGGGGGCTCGCCTCCCGTGTGCTACCGGACTTGACAACATATAGAACGTGGTGTTTGCTCCTCCGGGTGCAATGGGACAATGAACATTCGAACGCAAAGTCGGAATTCTGGTTGATCCTACCAGTAATATACGCTCGTCTCAAAGGTTAAGCCATGCATGTCTAAGTACAAACAGATTTAATGTGAAACCGCATAAGGCTCAGTATAACAGCTATAATTTACGAGATCATCAACCTAGTTACTTGGATAACTGTGGAAAATCTAGAGCTAATACATGCAACATGCCAGGACCCTCGCGGGAACTGGTGCACTTATTAGTCAAACCAATCGCGGGTTCTCCGTGTCATTGAGTTGAAGTCTGGATAATGATGCTGATCGTATGGTCTCGCACCGACGACAGATCTCGCAAATATCTGCCCTATCAACTATGGATGGTAGTATAGAGGACTACCATGGTTGCAACGGGTAACGGGGAATCAGGGTTCGATTCCGGAGAGGGAGCCTGAGAAATGGCTACCACATCCAAGGAAGGCAGCAGGCGCGTAAATTACCCAATCCCGGGACGGGGAGGTAGTGACGAGAAATAACAATATGAAACTCTTTAATGATGTTTCATAATTGGAATGAGTAGAGCATAAATCCTTCTACGAGGATCAAGTGGAGGGCAAGTCTGGTGCCAGCAGCCGCGGTAATTCCAGCTCCACTAGCGTATATTAAAATTGTTGCGGTTAAAACGTTCGAAGTTGATACTTGTCCAACACAGTCCGGCTCCGCCGACCCGGTCAACCCGTGGTCGGTGGGCCAAGTCGGAATCTGGTTGCGACTCAATGGTGTGGTAGGGCACCAAGTCTGTGTCATGGTGTGCCCTTCAACGGGTGCAAGTGTAACATAGAGCTCGACCGCTCACGTTTACCTTGAACAAATTAGAGTGCTTAAAGCAGGGTGCCCAAACGCCCTAGAATAATCTTGCATGGAATAATGGAATACGACCTTGGTCTAATCTTTCATTGGTTTGTACTCAGACCGGAGGTAATGATTAACAGAAGTAGTTGGGGACACTAGTATTACGGCGCGAGAGGTGAAATTCGTAGACCGTCGTAAGACTAACTAAAGCGAAGGCATTTGTCAAGGATGCTTTCTTTAATCAAGAACGAAAGTTAGAGGATCGAAGGCGATTAGATACCGCCCTAGTTCTAACCGTAAACGATGCCAACTAGCAATTGGGAGACGCTACAACCAGGTGCTCTCAGTAGCTTCCGGGAAACCAAAGTCAGGTTCCGGGGGAAGTATGGTTGCAAAGTTGAAACTTAAAGGAATTGACGGAAGGGCACCACAATGAAATGGAGCTTGCGGTTCAATTTGACTCAACACGGGAAAACTTACCAGGTCCGAACTTATGGAGGTGAGACAGATTAATAGCTCTTTCTCAAATTTAAGGGTAGTGGTGCATGGCCGTTCTTAGTTCGTGGATTGATTTGTCTGGTTAATTCCGATAACGAACGTGACTCACATATGCTAACTAGAACGCAGTCAGCGTTAATGCGTCGATGCCGATTGGAACGGGTTAGGACCTTTCGGTGGAGTATGACCTGACACCTTCGCTGTTCGTGTGCGCAAGTGCACTTACGGTACGCTGCTTAGCAGGACAATTTGTGTTTAGCAAAATGAGATCGAGCGATAACAGGTCCGTGATGCCCTTAGATGTTCTGGGCTACACGCGTGCTACAATGTGGGTAGCAGCGTGTCTCCTATTCCGAGAGGAACGGGAAATCACTCAAATACTCACTTAGTAGGGATTATGGATTGCAATGGTCCATATGAACTCGGAACTTCTAGTAAGTGCTGGTCATCAGCCAGCGTTGAATACGTCCCTGCCCTTTGTACACACCGCCCGTCGCTACTACCGATGGATTATTTAGTGAGGTCTTTGGAGATGATCGTTCGCTGGATCCTCGTGAACCGCGTCTGCTTTATCGAAGTTGACCGAACTTGATGATTTAGAGGAAGTAAAAGTCGTAACAAGGTTTCCGTAGGTGAACCTGCGGAAGGATCATTAGTGGCCAAGTGATCCTTCCAGAAGTCCGAACCTGCGGGTTGAGACTTCGGCACAAGTTGCCATATGATAATTGACGAAACACTATAGAAGTCCGAACCTGCGGGTTGAGACTTAGGCACAAGTTGCCATATGAACATTGACGAAACACTATGAAGTCCGAACCTGCGGGTTGAGACTTAGGCACAAGTTGCCTTATACATGACTTCGAACAAATACACAAGTCCGAACCTGCGGGTTGAGACTTAGGCACAAGTTGCCATATGAAAGTTGACGAAACACTAACAAGTCCGAACCTGCGGGTTGAGACTTAGGCACACGTTGCCTTATACATGACTTCGAACAAATACACAAGTCCGAACCTGCGGGTTGAGACTTAGGCACAAGTTGCCTTATACATACATTGGCCAAATAAACAGAAGTCCGAACCTGCGGGTTGAGACTTAGGCACAAGTTGCCATATTATATTCGATCAAACACTAAGTAGTCCGAACCTGCGGGTTGAGACTCAAGACCGTAACAAGATGTCACTATACAAGTCCGAACCTAAGGGTTGAGACTTAATGCGATCTAGATACCAAGTTGACATCCAATACCTGTTGAGCAAAACCAAAGATTCCCTGTTCTCGAATGATTACACTATATAACAGGGAATCTTGAAGAAATCAAGCAAGCGTGAAACAAAGTCATCACTTGGGCATGCTCGATAGCCAACCACATGACCTTAACCTAAGAGAGCATGCAAACCACATGATACCTATAAACGATTAACCCGCCCTAGTTCAATCGTTCACCAAGTGATGACTTCAGTATGGCTAAGAGAAAAACTTTTAAATGGGAAAAACTCTAAGTCCGAACCTCCGGGTTGAGACTTCCGCGTCGGAGGTGGGCGCACCTCCTATCCGAAAGATGGTGAATCAGGGGTGTTCGATCAGCAATGGTCGGATGCCCCGTCGTAGTCCAACTATGACAATCAAAGTCAAGACCTCCGGGTTGAGACTTTCCGCGAGTACAAGCATAAAGGAACACGGACCAAGCCGTACCGAGAGAATCGGTACTAGAGCCCTCGTGGTTCTACATTGAGAGAGCCCTCGTGGTTCTCATTAGGGGCTTTATGCAAGTCGTACTCAATACTGTGGTGTGAAGTATAAAGTATAGTCTTCGCCTGGTCCACGCTGCTTCGGCGGTCCTGGGTAAGATAGTTCATTCTAGCTTGCCCTATAGTGGAATGAGGACACTTAATGCTTCGTCTTTTAGCGGCGGCTAGACTCCTCCTCACGGGGAACGAGTTGACGCACACAGCGGCGGCTTACGCACTATGGCAATCATGGATGCCTGAAGATTCCGTGAAGTTCTCCCCTGGTCCACGCTGCCTCGGCAGTCCTGGGTAAAATGGAATATTTCCAGCTTGCCCTATAGTGGAAGAGGACTATCCAACAATACAAAGTCAAGACCTCCGGGTTGAGACTTTCCGCGTCGGTGGTGTCGCGCACCGCCTATCCGAAAGATGGTGTAACAGGGGTGTTCGATCAGCAATGGTCGGATGCCCCGTCATAGTCCAACTATGACAACCAAAGTCAAGACCTCCGGGTTGAGACTTTCCGCGTCCGGAGGTACGCGTACCGCCTACCCGAAAGATGGTGTGCTTCTGGGGTATTCGATGAGTCGGATACCCCGTCGTAGTCCAACTATGACAATACAAAGTCAAGACCTCCGGGTTGAGACTTCCGCGTCGGAGGTGCGCGCACCGCCTACCCGAAAGATGATGAATCAGGGGTGTTCGATCAGCAATGGTCGGATGCCCCGTCGTAGTCCAACTATGACAATCAAAGTCAAGACCTCCGGGTTGAGACTTCCGCGTCCGGAGGTACGCGTACCGCCTACCCGAAAGATGGTGAATCAGGGGTGTTCGATCAGCTATGGTCGGATGCCCCGTCGTAGTCCAACTATGACAATCAAAGTCAAGACCTCCGGGTTGAGACTTTCTGCGAGTACATGCATAAAGGAACACGGACCAAGCCGTACCGAGAGAATCGGTACTAGAGCCCTCGTGGTTCTACATTGAGAGAGCCCTCGTGGTTCTCATTAGGGGCTTTATGCAAGTCGTACTCAATACTGTGGTGTGAAGTATAAAGTATAGAGTCCTCCACTGGTCCACGCTGCTCCGGCGGTCCTGGGTAAGATAGTTCATTCTAGCTTGCCCTATGTGGAAGAGGACTCAATACCCTACCTGTTGAGCTTGAAACAAAGTCATCACTTGGGCATGCTCATATTGCCATACAATATTCCATTATCTACTAATGAGCATGCAGCTATATGATTATAACCTGTAAACGATTACCCCGCCGTAGTTCAGCGCTTCAACCAAGTGATGACTTCAGTATGGCTAGTGTGTGAAGTATAAAGTATAGTCCTCCCCTGGTCCACACTGCTTCGGCGGTCCTGGGTAAGATAGTTAGTTCTAGCTTGCCCTATGTGGAAGAGGACACCATACTTAATACTGTGGTGTAATGAACAAAGTATAGTCCTCCACTGGTCCACGCTGCTTTGCAGTCCTGGGTAAGATAGTTAATTCTAGCTTGCCCTATGTGGAAGAGGGCATACAAGACAAAGTATAGTTCTCCCCTGGTCCACGCTGCTCCGGCGGTCCTGGGTAAGATAGTTAATTCTAGCTTGCCCTATGTGGAAGAGGACATAATACTCTACCTGTTGAGCTTTAAACAAAGTCATCACTTGGGCATGCTCTATAGCCAACCACATGACATTAACCTAAGAGAGCATGCAGCGTATTATCCCAATGCAAAGTAAACGATAGACTCGCCCTAGTTCAGTGCTTCAACCAAGTGATGACTTCAATATGGCTAGTGTGTGAAGTATAAAGTATAGTCCTCCCCTGGTCCACACTGCTTCGGCGGTCCTGGGTAAGATAGTTAGTTCTAGCTTGCCCTATGTGGAAGAGGACACCATACTTAATACTGTGGTGTAATGAACAAAGTATAGTCCTCCACTGGTCCACGCTGCTTTGCAGTCCTGGGTAAGATAGTTAATTCTAGCTTGCCCTATGTGGAAGAGGGCATACAAGACAAAGTATAGTTCTCCCCTGGTCCACGCTGCTTCGGCGGTCCTGGGTAAGATAGTTAATTCTAGCTTGCCCTATGTGGAAGAGAGCATACATGAACCAAGAACGAAGGTTATGATCGAGGAATGATTCGACAACTCACCGATGGTATGAAATGTGAAGAATTCAAGCAAGCACACAATCAAGTCATCACTTGGGCATGCTCGATAGCCAACCCTATGACATTAACCTAGTAGAGCATGCGAAAACCAATATATATACAAGTAATGTAAACGATGCCCCTCCCTAGTTCAGCGCTTCAACCAAGTGATGACTTCAGAATGGCTAAATCAAATCGGTTCAAAACATACCATCGGTACCCTATTGAAACACACAAGTCGATATCAAACCTCTTAATTGTGTAGTCCTCCACTGGTCCACGCCGCTTCGGCGGTCCTGGGTAAGATAGTTCATTCTAGCTTGCCCTATGTGGAAGAGGGCACATTACTCAATACTGTGGTGTGAAGTATAAAGTTCAGTTCTCCCCTGGTCCACGCTGCTTCGGCGGTCCTGGGTAAGATAGTTCATTCTAGCTTGCCCTATGTGGAAGAGGACACTTAATACTTCGTCTCTAAGCGGCGGCTTGACTCCTCCCTACGGGGAACGGGTTTACGCGCACAGCGGCGGCTTACGCACTATGGCAGTCATGGATGCCTTACGTTTCTATGAAAAGTGTGTTCCTCCCCTGGTCCACGCTGCTTCGGCAGTCCTGGGTAAGATAGTTAGTTCTAGCTTGCCCTATGTGGAAGAGGACACGTAGACTTACTGTGGTGTGAAGTATAAGGTTCAGTTCTCCCCTGGTCCACGCCGCTTCGGCCGTCCTGGGTAAAATGGATTCATCCAGCTTGCCCTATGTGGAATGAGGACACTTTATGCTTCGTCTCTAAGCGGCGGCTTGCTCCTCCCTACGGGGAACGGGTATACGCGCACAGCGGCGGCTTACGTTATGGCAGTCATGGATGCCTTACGTTTCCATGAAAAGTGTGTTCCTCCCCTGGTCCACGCTGCTTTGGCAGTCCTGGGTAAGATAGTTAGTTCTAGCTTGCCCTATGTGGAAGAGGACACGTAGACTTACTGTGGTGTGAAGTATAAGGTTCAGTTCTCCCCTGGTCCACGCCGCTTCGGCCGTCCTGGGTAAAATGGATTAATCCAGCTTGCCCTATGTGGAATGAGGACACTTTATGCTTCGTCTCTAAGCGGCGGCTTGCTCCTCCCTACGGGGAACGGGTATACGCGCACAGCGGCGGCTTACGCAAGTTAGTCACCCTCGGCAGTGGATCACTCGGCTCATGGATCGATGAAGACCGCAGCTAACTGCGCGTCATAATGTGAACTGCAGGACACATGAACATTGATAAGTTGAACGCATATTGCACGTCGTGGGAACCTACCATGATGTACAGATGACTGAGCGCTTATATTTGAGAAATGTATCGCATACATTTAACTACGCCGTGACACCCGTCACGAGACGTGCACCATGATGTTAACTAGGGTCGCGACGACCCGCTAGCATTAAAGAACCCGTGGTTTACAATATACTGGCATTGGAATTCGAAGTATTTAGAGCGTCGTGTTCCCGCGTGAGGCGGAAGTACGAGGAGAAGGCGTGCTTGTGGTGTCTGTGGTGGTGTTTACTGATGTCTAGCTTCAGCTTATTTATTTATTTAAATAGAAGCGAAGATGTCAAAGTAGCGTCGAAGCAGCAGCGAATAGCACAAATGATTCAAGTATGGAAGTTGACCAAAGGAACACAAACAAACTAGCGTATGGGCAAAGGAAGGTATCAGTGAGTTAAACCACACGCGGGCTAACAGCCCGTTAACCGAGTCCAACGGTACATATTGGACATTGAAACAAAGTAGTCGCAAGCAAGATGTGACGATAACAACCGCAAGGTACATAAGCCTCAGTTCATGTGTGACAACCCCCTGAATTTAAGCATATTAATAAGGGGAGGAAAAGAAACCAACCGGGATTCCCTGAGTAGCTGCGAGCGAAACGGGAGAAGCTCAGCACGTAGGGGTGGCGGCCAGTCCGTCTATCCGATTCCGTGTACTGGTGCGTCTCACTATCCGTCATCTTAGCGCTTTTCAAGTCCAACTTGAATGTGGCTCAGAACCCATAGAGGGTGATAGGCCCGTAGAACAGCGCCCGTTGGATGATGGACCGAGCGTGCCATGGAGTCGTGTTGCTTGATAGTGCAGCACTAAGTGGGAGGTAAACTCCTTCTAAAGCTAAATACAACCATGA